>NW_004524912.1:81095-91390 GCF_000260255.1 Octodon degus
CAGGAACTCGTGCAGGTCAGGTTCAGAGATCGTTTTTCTCTATGTCATTTGGAGGTTCTCTATATGGTTTGGAGGTCACCCACCCAAGACCAGTTTTTCTTTCCTGCATCATTTTCGAGGTCCCACCGAGATCATTGGACGGAGGTATGAGTTTGCTTTTCTTTCATAAATTTTGAATTGGGACTTGCTTAGGTAACAAATTTATGTTCCAAATGTTAATATGTCTTTGTCCATTGCTCATAATTATCATGCTTTGCCTCATACAGTTTTGCTTCACATAGTACTGTTAAAATTGCTTATAATTGCTTCTGTTTTGTCCCTTATATTGTTGGTAAAATGTTGGTCAAAATATCAGTAAATCTAAGTTAAAATATGAAAATGTTGCAAGTTTATATTTCATTAATGGGACATTTTATGACTGTTGTGTATTCGTATACATTGTCTTTGAACTGGTTGATTAAATGTACTGGTATTCCTTGCTTGATTTTAGACCATAGCATTAGAGTAAAGTTAATAAGACTCCTAGTGGATTTTATATAAACTTCTGTAAAATGGGACCTTTTAGCCAGCTCAGACTTAGAAATTATACATGCTTGTATATAAAAACGGGACTCCTTTTGCCAGTTAAATGACATTATGTCGGAAACTGTTCTTAAAGACTTGAGGGACAGATTTCACTGGGATAGACTGGTTCTGATCCACCTCTACATGCTAGAGGAAATGTCAGGCCTTATCTCTTTCAGTTTCCTTGCTTTGACTTTATTCCTAATTTTTCCACCTCTTTGTACTTTCCCTTTTAGAGGCATGTAAAATTAGGAAAACTCTGACCATTCCAACTAACTAAAGCCCTTAGAAAATGAGCATTTGTTAACACTGGAAACAGAAAAGTCATTTTAGAAAAAGGACACATACCATATCCTGAGACAAAGAGGAATATGCCCATCCAGGAGGACACATATAGAAGCCATGTCCTGGCTTAGTGTTCTGGGCAGGTCACCTTTGGAAGGCTAAACCTGAGAAACAGTGGAGAGAACAGACTTCTTGGTAACACCAGAAGGAGCTATCTCCAAAAGTAGCACTTATGGGACCAAAACACATTTAGTGTAAGGGAAGATTCAGTCTTTCCTCCTAGGTCTAGTTATCATTGTGCATAAAAGAAAAGTTGTGGACTTTAAAGCCTTTAATATAAAGTACTAGGTAATCTTGTTCAGGCTTTTAACTATCCCTTATTGAACGTGCACAAACAGTGGTTACTCTGCCAGCTAGTAAGTGCTCTTAGAGAAGCTGCCACGCTTTGAACCAGAGGATAGGGATTCCTTTCTGGAGACATCTCTGGTTGTGTGGGCCAAAAGAAACCAAGAATGCCTGAGGGGAGAAGGCGCCAAACCTGAAGGTTCCTTGGTGGAAACTGGCCCCTGACTACTGAAACACCTCCACTTACCTATTGTGCTTTCTCTCTGTCTTCTAGTAAAGTAGGACTTCTACCTGAATTTTTCAGTAGAACTATTGGGTCACTATTTCAGAAATAAGGCTGAGACAGTTTACAATATTGGTTATCAGGGGAAGTTTACATCTGTGCTCTATGTGTTAACTAAGAGTAAGATTTTTGCCAGGTATATTGTCTTTACCAACATGTAAAATGTGATTGCTAGATGATAAATATAAGTCTCACCTGTGAGCTTCAAGGTTAAATCTTGTTTAGTTGCTATAAATGTTTACCTAGGTGATCAGATGGAAATCAAGTGTCTGGAGACTGGTTCAGTGCATGGGGCCAAATCTCTCCAGTCAATGGTTCTATCTATCTCTAATGTGATCTTTGTAACTTGAGAAATGCTTACTTCTAACTGACCTTTTATGCCATGGTTAATGCTTCCTTCTGTAGACATTCAGGCCACAAGATCAATTGTAACTTACACATATTCAGTAAGAGTAAGTAAAGGATTTGTGAAATGTTTCAGGAGATAGGAATCATGCGCCAGTTCAAGGGTGGATAGGCTGGTGGGATCTTGTCTCCTTTCTCTCCAACAGGAGCATCCACCTGCTCTGGAGAGGGCTACTCAGGGATGCCTGGGTGGAGGAACCAATTAGAAAAAGGTCGGGATGCCCAGAAAGGTAATTTATATTAAATTCCAGGTTATCCCACAGTCAAAGTCTCTTACTCCTTTAGAGTGTGCTTCATCAGGCACCAGAAGACATTTGATATTTACATGTTAAAAAGAGCCATTTAAATAAAATGTAAAGGAAAATATCAACTGTGATGCTAGTTTATAACTCGAAAGATGATGCAAAAAGGAAAATGGTAAAAATGTCTGCTTTATGTTCAGATTTTGTATGCATTAAAAAGGTCATTGCTATTTAAGTTTTAAAATGTAGATGTGAGCAACAGAAAAACCAGGCAGTTCAGCCAAACCCACCATTGGTGAAAATAAGGTTTCCCCTATTTGCTTTTCTAGTCTAGAGGGTGTGGACATCTAAAACAGCTATAGTCCAGGCCTCTACAAGGCTACACGCAATCCTAGCTGGGTTTATGCAAGCTCCTCAAGGACAATACCCTTTAAAGAAGTAAATAGAAAATTTAGAACTTCCAGAGTTTATGTGCCTCAGATGACCCTGATAAGTACATTGATGTCTTTTAGAGGATTTATTTAGATTTGCGAACTAGATTGGAGAGATATAATATTAATCTTAAACCAAGTTTTGACTTCTATGAAAAGAAAGTAGCCTTCTAAGCTGCTATTACATTTGGAGAGGGATATTATATTGTTATAAGGACTCAAAAGATGGACAATCAGTGGAATTACCTGTTCCTACTGGAGCCCAACCAGTCAGAGCCCTGCTGCTATAATAGCCAGGCAGAAGAATGGAAAAGATATTTCTTTTAAGTGTTTATTTTTCAAGGTCTAAGAAATAGAATCAAGCCTTCAGTTATTAAATGTTAGTTATTTATCAGGAAAAAGATGAAAACACCTCTGATTTCTTAAAATGTTTAATAGAGGGACTGGTAAAGCATATTTTGTGAGATGTTAATTCAATAGACAGATTACTCTTACAATAAGTTGAAGAGCTAAAAAAGATAGTTTTTTTCTCCAGACAGCTCATTTGATACTTCAGTAAAAACTGCTTAACTGTCCTATAATTGAAACTGGGAGAAAACCAGGGAGAGAAAACAAAGAGATCAAAAATGTCCGCCATTATTATGGCCTCCAAACAGACCCTAAGTCTGATTCTCTTGGCTGCAAGAAGAGCTCATCGATGATGATTTTCATCTGCTACTGCTGTCAGAAGCCAGGCCACTGTGAGAGGGACTGACTTAAGAGGTCGAGAAGCCATGCCCTGACTGCCAAGGCAGCCCACAAAAAGTGAGACTGCATTCTGAGGCAGAGGCCCCAGAGCTCAGACTCAGTTCCCAGGTGGTGCAGTAGGAATGAAGGGCCCTGGGCCTGCCTCTTTCCTCTGGCCAGACTGTTACCTCTACCTGCCATCTCCACAGAGGAGCCCTGAGTAATCATGACTATAGGAGGGAAAAGAAACCCAGCCTATTGCTGGACATTGGCACAAGTCTCTTTGTCTTTCTCCAAATCTGACTTTCCTTCCAGTCATTGTACCTCAATAGAAACAGACTTTAGAAGATATATTGCTTTAGCTGTAACTGAGGTAATGCAATATATTCAAGTTGTTTACTAAAAGATGATGCTAAGACTGATGTTTTACAAACGTAATATATTGTTATTCATGTGTAAAATTTAAGTGTTTCACTAGTTAAAACAAGTTCCACAGGACAGATAACAACCTGTCAGCATAAAAGTGTTCTAAAGAAACTGGCTTACGCAGTGTCCAATAGCTTTGGGCCTATAGATAGAGTCAGGCATTGTATTTGTGATGTAAAACTCAGAGCCACAGCGTTGAAAGGAAAAATCCATTGGCAGTGCCCCTTGCTTACCATGGGGGCCATATCCAAAACACTGAATGGGACATTAGTTTAATATGACTAAATGCTTTGTATTTCATGATGAGTATGTAAACCTGGTTGATTTTTAATATAACTCCAGTATTTTGTGCTGATAGTTAATACACATGTGACCTCTCTTAACTAAAGCTAGAAGGACTTACAGCAAATTGTCAAGACTCCATAAATAAAAGGGTCTGAAAGCTATGAGTTATGATTGCTAGGTCTCAAAAAGGTTTATAAATGTAGCTGTTAGTTTAAATATTCATGCTTTGATTATATATGTTCTAATCTCTCAGATAATTTGTTATTTCTAGAAGATACCAAAACCCAAGTGATCATGCAGTTAAAATCTAAAACCAAAAAGTTATATATTTCTCAGTGAGCCCCAGGTTTCTGACACAAGCTATAAAAGTAAAATGAGTTTTCAGGAATAAATTGGTCTCAGTTGAGGTGTATCATAGTAAAAAGGATACAAAATGGAATTACAGATGATAAATAAGAACAGGGATACTAGCAGCTTATAGGAAAGCAGAAATGTCTACAGCTACTAGAGAAGGAGAAAGTGTTTGATGGAGTCAGAGGAAGTTTCAGATTGAGGTGATCATGTGTCTTCCCTCTCGGTCTGAGGGAACCCATGTTAACTGCCAATATAATTAAAAAATCCTGTTAAACTTTCAATAGATTGCTTATACAGATTTGCCAGTAGTTACCCAGCCAGTAGCCAAATTGCAAATGGGAAAATACTATTTTTCCTATGTCTGGTAATTCATGTTCCCCAATAATAATACGAAAGGCCAGCTTGTTTGAGACAGTATCCAATGGCCATGGAAGAAAAAAGGATTTAATCTCACATTTAAGAGACATGTGCTAATGGACCTAAAAAATGTTCTGGCTAGTGTTTTTCTTTGACCAATGTATGTTTAATAGCTTCTTTGCCTTTGTCTTCAGATACAAAGCTGTAATAAAAATACGTGGTGTCTATGAGGGCCTTTAGATAGAACTTCTGAAAAATATATCTGACTGCGGGTCAACAACTATGACCCATTTCAGCTTGAAGAAGCCAAAGCGGTCATCGAACATATTTCCTTCATGGCAGTTCGGGTTAATTCCTCAAAGGGGGAAAGGTTGAAGGCAGCCGAGTTAAACAAAAATATTATAGGCAGTCAGACAGGGCCAGGCCCTCAAGGAGACAAGATGAAAGACAAGATAACTTTGCAACTTAGAAGAGACAGACACTCCCATATGGGCCACATCTCAAGACCAAGACAAAAAGAGGAAAAACAGCTACATACTTCTCTAGGGATGGGCATTAGGGATTGATATTCTAAATAGTATCAATCAACTTGAAAGTGCCCAAAGGAGTCACTACCCCAACCCCCAACAGGAAAAGACCCTGTTTCATATTCATGCCTGCTTGCTACGTGACTCACTTTCCCATTTGATACAGGATTTAATCAGTTGTACCTGAGCAATAGTGCTTATAATCCCATTGGTTGAACATAGATTTGTCGCACCTCCTGCCTATCTAGGCAAGTTCCCATTCTCTATAAAAGTCCCTGGAAGAGACAGCTTCAGGGGGGAACTACCTGCTCAGGAACCTCCCCCCCCCATATCTCTCTTGGATAGGATCTTTCTTTCTCTCAATAAATACATTCTGTGCATAACTTCTGTTTGTTCCTAAAATTCATTCTTCAGATATAGAGAACATGAATTTGTGCAGGTCAGGTCCAGAGATAGTTTTACTCTATGTCATTTGGAGGTTCCCTATATGGTTTGGAGGTCACTCACCTGACACCAGTTTTTCTTACAGTGGGGGGCTGTTTTTCTCACAGTGGGGGGCTGTCTGGGAAAGAGGATTAGGAGGTTCCATATTCCCAAACGTGCTTGAAACTCTCTGGAATTACTCCAATCACATTTCACACATAGGAACTTAAACTCTACAGTGGAAAGAATTAGATACACCTGAGGTCAGGCCTTGCACAGCTGTGTCACATTGTGGCCCTTAGAGAAGAAAAGAATGAGCAAGTGTGTTTTGGATGAGGGCCTGCCTCTTAGCTCCATTCTTTAAGTGACTGCTTCAACAAAGCTGTCAGGCTCAGGTTGCTGTGGTTCGAGCCCCTTAACTCAAGCCAGCCAAACCTGCCCTGAATGCATTTGGAGCAAAAAAAAATTTCTTCTTCCTTTTTTTCCTGGAAAGAACTGGGAGGCCCGAACTTCAAGGAGAATTTTTCTCTGGGGCCAGCGAGTGAGACATGGTGAATTGTTGCGATAACTAAAGGAATTTCGATCAGAAATTTAGATTTCCCTGGAGAATGGAGCCAACTTCGAAGGCCCACCTTCTGAAAAGCCCTAGCATTTAACTGGAATTTCTCCACTTAGAACTCACGCTGTGAACTCTAAAGAGTTTGGAGCGTGAGTTCTGAGTGGAGAAAATGCTCTTATTCTCGCACCACAAATCAAAACTCTCAATTATATGTAGAACAGTGAATGATTTTACTAGACTGGTGAATTGGGGACAATAGCAGTAAAGAGGTGAGCATGAGTCTTTCGAATTCTGGGGTGCCGTGACCTCAGTTCTTTCAGATCTTATTGAGATAGAGTTCTGTGTCTCAGGAGGCTGTATTTGGAATCACTGTTCCTTAAGACTTACAACACCTGCTCTGAATTCAAGCCCAGCCAGCAGGAGAAATTTAAAAAAAAATAAATTCCATCTCAGCTTTTTATCTATCTGGAAATCAATGGAAAGATTTTCCATGAAAGGATTTCTGAGGTGACTCACACACTGGTTTTGTATTAGTTTTTGCGTTTTCCAGTTGTTTTTGAGACAGGAAGTCCTGTGGGAGGCTGTCTGGGGGAAGAGGATTAGGAGGGTCCATGTTCCCAAACATTCTTGAAACTCTCTGGAACTTCTCCACTCACAATTCACACATAGGAACTCAAACCCTACAGTGGAAAGAATCCAAAACACCTGAGGTTAGACCTTGCATAGCTGTGTCCCATTGTGGCCCTTAAAAAAAAGCCTGAGCAATTGTGTATTGGATGGGGGCTTGCCTCTTAGCTTTATTCTTTAAGTAACTGCTTCAACAAAGCTGTCAGGCTCAGGTTGCTGTGGTTCGAGCCCCTTAACTTAAGCCAGTCAAACCTGCCCTGAATGCATTCGGAGCAAAAAAAATTCCTTCTTCCTTTTTTTCCTGGAAAGGACTGGGAGGGCTGAACTTCAAAGAGAATTTTTCTCAGGGTCCAGGTGAGGGGGACATGGTGAATTGGTGTGATAACCAAAGGAATTTGAACCAGAAAATCAGTTTTCCCTGGAGACTGGAATGGAATTCGGAAGGCCCAACTTCTGAAAAGGCATAGCATTTAGCTAAAATTTTTTCAATCAGAACTCACGCTCCAAATTCTAACGCATTTGCAGTGTGAGTTCTGGGTGGAGAAACTACTCTTGTTCTCGTATCACAATAAAAACTGTCATTTATACATAGAACTCTGAATGATTTCACTAGACTGACGAATTGAGGACTCTAGCATTTAAGAGGTGAGAAAGAGTCTTTTCAATTTTGATGTGTTGTGAACTCAGTTCCTTTAGAGCTTATTGAGACAGAGCTCTGAGTCTCAGGAGGCTGTGTTTGGAACCATTGTTCCTTGAGCCTTACCACACCTGCTCTGAAGCCAAGAACAGTCAGCAGATGAAAATAAAAAATAAAAATTCCTTTCTAACTTTTTATCTACGTGAAACTCAGTGGAAAGATTTTACATGAAACGATTTGTGAGGAGATTCACACATTGGTGAAATATTAATTATTGTGTTTTCCTGTTGTATCTGAGACAGGAAGTCCTGTGGGGCAATGTCTAGGGGAAGAGGATCAGGAAGGTCTGCATTCCTGAACATTCTTGAACCTCTCTGTAATTTCTCCACTCACAATTCACACATGGAACTCAAACCCTACAGTGGAAATAATCGAATACACCTGAGTTCAGGACTTGCATAGATATGTCCCGTTGAGGCTCTTAAGAATAAAAGCCTGAGCAAGTGAGTTTTGGATGGGGGCCTGGCCCTTAGCTCAGTACTTGAAGTCACTGTTTCAACAAAGCTTTCAGTATCAGGTTGCTGTGATTCGAGCCCCACAACTCCACCCAGCCAAACCTGCCCTGAAGGTATTCAGAGCAAAATAAAAATTCTTATTCCTTTTTTTCCTGGAAAGGACTGGGAGGCTGGAACTTCAGGGAGAATTTTTCTCAGGGGCCAGGTGAGGGGGACATGGTGAATTGGTGCAGGAACCAAAGGAATTTGGATCACAAATTCAGCTTTTCCCTGGAAACTGGAGCTGACTTCGGAAGGGGCACCTTCTAAAAAAGGCCTAGAATTTACCTGGAATTTCTCCACTCAGGACTCATGCTGCGAAATCTAAAGCATTCAGAGCATGACTTCTGAGAGGAGAAACTACTTTTGTTCTCATATCACAAATCAAAACTGTCAGTTATACATAGAATAGTGAATGATTTCACTAGACTGGTGAATTGTGGACCATAGCAGTAAAGAAGTGAGAAAGAGTCTATCGAATTCTGCTGTGAAGTGACCTCAGTTCTTTCAGAGCTTATTAAGACAGAGCTCTGAGTCTCAGGAGGCTGTGTTTGGAATCGCTGTTCCTTGAGCCTTACCACACCTGTTCTAAATTCAAGCCCAGCCAGCAGGAGAAATAAAAAAATAAAAAGAATTTCCATCACTACTTTTTATCTATGTGGAACTCAATGGAAAGATTTTCCATGAAACGTCTTCTGAGGAGACTAACACATTGGTGATATATTAATTATTGACTTTTCCAGTTGTATCTGAGACAGGAAGTTCTGTGGGGGGCTCTCTGGGGGAAGAGGATTAGGATGTTGTATATTCCCAAATATTTTCAAATCTCTCTGGAATTCCCACACTCACAATTCACACATTGGACCTTCAAACCTATAGTGGAAAGAATCCATAAAACCTGAGGTCAGGCCTTGCACAGCTGTGTCCCATTGTGGCCCTTAAGAATAAAAGCCTGAGCAAGAGTGTTTTGGATATGAGACTACCACTAAGCTCAGTTCTTTAAGTGACTGCTTCAACAAAGCTGTCACACTGAGGGTGATGTTGTTCCAGCCCCACAACTCAACCAAGCCAAATCAGCCCTGCAGGCATTGGAGGAGAAAAAAAAATATTACTCTTCCTTTTTTTCCAGAAAGGACTGGAGTGGGAGGCTGGAACTTCAGGGAAAATGGTTTCTCAGGGACCGGGCATGGATTACATGGTGAATGGGTGAGGTAGTAAAAGTAATTCGGACCAGAAATAAAATTTTTACCTGCAGACTGGAGCAGCCTTAGGAAGTCCCACCTTTTGAAAGGGCTAGTATTTAGCTGGACTTTCTCCTCTTAGAACTCTGCCTCAGAACTCTTTCAGAGTTGAGTTCAAAGAAGAGAAGGACTTTTGTTCTCATATCCTAGGTTCGAAACCATCATGTCTACATGGAACGGTGGATTGCTTCTAATGAGTGGTGAATTGCATCCTGTAGCAGTCAAGGAGAGAGAAAGAGCCTTTCGAATTCTGGTGTGCCCATGACCTGATTTCTTGCCGAGCCTGTTGAGTCAGAGCAGTGAGAGTCAGGAGGCTGTGTTTCAAATATCTGTTCCTTGATCATTACCACTGTTAAAATATAGAAATTAAAAATAATATTTATTTGGCAGAGCCAAGAATTGAACTCTGGTCATTGCGCTTGCCAGGGAAGTGCTTAATCAACTGAGCCATCTTCCCGTACCATTAAAATTAATTTTGAAAAATTTTTAAAAATTATTTTTTAAACGTTTAAGAAAATTGAAAAAAAAAATCCATCTCCACTTGTTCTCTCCATGGAATTCGATGGAAGAATTTTCCATGAAACTATTTCCCAGGAGACAGGACTACTGCTGATGTATTCATGAATGTGTTTGCCACTTAAATTGGGAACTGGAAATCCTGTTGGGGGCTGTCTAGGGGAAAAGGATTAGGAGAGCCCCGCATCCCAATGGGCCTAGACTCTCTCGGGAATTTCTCAAACAATGATTCACATTTCGAAACTGAAATCCTACGGTGTAGAAAATGAGATACACCTGGGGATGTCAGGCCTGGCCCAGGTGGGTCCCATTGTGGCATTGAAGAAGAAAGGGCTGAGAAAGTGTGTTTTACCCGGGCACCTGGCCCTAGGTCAGGTCATTAAGTGGCTGCTTCCACAAAGCTCTCAGACTCAGGTTGCTGTAGTTGGATACCCACAAAACTCCAGCCAGCGGACCCTCCCCTGCTGGAACTCAAGGAGAAAAAAAAATATTACTCTTCCTTTTTTTC
>NW_004524912.1:91681-96004 GCF_000260255.1 Octodon degus
AGCCTCCTCCTATCTCAGCCTCCAAAATCTTTCAGAGATCTCTTTTTCTCATTCCATAGGTTCAAAACCATCATTTGTACATGAAACTGTGAATGCCTTCACTAGACTAGCCAATTGGGTCCCATAGCAGTAAAGGGGAGAGAAAGAGCCTTTGGAATTTTGCTGTGCCCATGACCTGAGTTCCTACCGAGCCTATTGAGTCAGAGCACCGAGATTCAGGAGGCTGTGTTTTGAATCCCTGCTCCTTGATCCTTACCACAATTAAATTAAAATAATTAAAAATAATTTTTTTTGGCAGAACAAGGAAGTGATCTCAGGACCTTGCCTTTTCCTGGGAAGTGCTTATTCCACTGAGCCATCTCCCTGGCATACTAAAATTAATTTTTAAAAAAATAAAAAATGTTTTTTAATTTTTATGAAAATTTTTTAAAAAATCATCTCTTATTGTTCTCTACATGGAAATCTATGGAAGAATTTTCAATGAAACTATTTCCGAGGAGACTCGCCTGCTGGTGATGTGTTCATGAATGTGTTTTCAAGTTTAATTGGGGAGCAGATGTTCTGTTGGGGGCTATCAGTGGAAAAAGTTTAGTAGGGACCCCTTTGCTAAGTGGCTAGACCCTGTTAGGAATTTCTTCACCAAAATTTCACCCCTGGAAACGGAAATCCTACGGTGGAGAGAATGAGATACACATGGGGATGTCAGGCCTGACACAGCTGGATCCCACTGTTTCCCTTTAGAAAAAAGGGCTGAGCAATTGTGTTTTAGCCAGGGCCCTGATCCTAGCTCAGTTCTTTAAGTTGCTGCTTCCACAAAGCTGTCAGCCTCAGGTTGCTATAGGTCGATCCCCACAACATTCCAGCCAGCCAAACCTGCACTGAAGGCATTCAAGGAGCAAAAAAACAAACAAAAAATTCCTTATTCCATTTTTTTCTATAAATGCCTGGGAATGGTAGGCTGGAACTTTAGGGAGAATGTTTTCTCAAGCACCGAGCACGGATTACATGGTGAATGTTTCAGGTAGCCAAACGAATTTTGACCAGAAATTCAATTTTTGCCTGGAATCTGGAGCAGCCTTGAAAGGCCCAACTTCTGAAGAGGCCTAGCATTTATCTGGGCTTTCTCCTCTTAGAACTCAGCCTCTGAACTCTTTCAGAGTTCTGGGGTGAGTTATAAGAGGAGAAAGATCTCTTTTTCTCATTCCATAGCTACAAAACCATCATTTCTACATGGAAAGATCAATGCTTTCACTAGACTGGTGAGTTGGGTCCCATAACAGTAAAGTGGAGAGAAAGAGCCTTTTGAATTCTGCTGTGCCCATGAAATGAGGTCCTGCCAATCCTATTGAGTCAGAGCACTGAGGTTCACTACGCTGTGTTTCGAATCCCTGTTCCTTGAGCCTTACCACAATTAAATTAAAATAATTAAAACCATGGTATTTTTTTTGCCTGAACCAGGAAGTGAACTCAGGCACTTGCCCTTGGCAGGGAAGTGCTTATTCCACTGAGCCATCTCCTCGACCCAATAACAATTACTTTTAAAAAATTAAAAAATGTTTTTCTAATTTTGATCAAAATTTAACAAAATCCATCTCCACTTGTTCTCTACATGGAACTCAATGGAAGAATTTTTTATGAAACTATTTCCAAGCAGACTCGCCTGCTGGTGAAGAATTCATGAATGTGTTTTTCACTTGAATTGGGGAACAGAAGTCCTGTTGGGGGCTGTCTAGGGGAAACAGTTTAGGAGGGCCCCCTTCAGCAAGGGCCTAGACTCTCTCAGGTATTTCTCCACCAAAGATTCACCCAGGGAAACGGAAATCCTATGGTGCAGAGAATGAGATACACCTGGGAATGCCAGGCCTGGCACAGATGAGTCCCATTATGGCCCTTAAGAAGAAAGAACTGAGCAAGTGGATTTTGGTCAGGGTCCTGGCCCTACGTCAGTTCTTTAAGTCTCTGCTTCCACAAAGCTGTCAGCCTCAGGTTGCTGTAGTTCGATCCTCACAAAACTCCAGGCAGCCAAACCTGTCCTGAAGGCATTTGAGGAGCAAAAAAAAAATTCCTTATTCCATTTTTTTGCAGAAAGGCCTGGGAATGGTAGGCTGGAACTTCAGGGAGAATGTTTTCTCAGGGACCGGTATCGGATTACATGGTGAATGGGTGAGGTAGCCAAAGGAATTTGGACCAGCAATTCAATTTTGAACTGTAGACTGGAGTAGCCTTGAAAGGCCCATTTTTGAAGAAGCCTAGCACTTATCCTGACTTTCTCTTTTAAAACTAAGCCTCTGAACTCTTTCAGAGTTCTGAGGTGAGTTCTAAGAGGAGAAAGATCTCTTTTTCTAATTCCACAGCTTCGAAACCATCATTTTTACATGGAATGGTGAATGTGTTCACTAGCCTGGTGAATTGGGTCCTGTAGGAGTAAAGGCAAAAGAAAGAGCCTTTCGAATTTTGCTGTATCCGTGACCTGAGGTACTTCCCAGCCTACTGAGTCAGAGCACTGAGATTCAGGAGGCTGTGTTTCGAATCCTTGTTCCTTGAGCCTTACCACAATTAAATTAAAATAAATAAAAATATATATTTTTGACAGAACCAGGAAGTGAACTCAGGCCCTTTCACTTGCCAGGGAAGTGTTTATTACACTCAGCCACCTCCCCAGCCCACAAAAATTAATTTTTAAAAAATTAAAATTTTTTTTAATTTTTATAAAAATTAAAAAAAACATCTCCACTTGTTCTCTACATGAAACTAGATGGAAGAATTTTAAATGAAACTATTTCCGAGGAGACTCGCCCGCTGGGTATTTATTCATGAATGCGTTATCCGGTTGTATTGGGCAATGTAAGTCCTGTTTGGAGCTGTCTGGGGGAAATGCTTTTGGAGGGCCCCCTTTCCCAAGGGTGTAGACCCTGTCAGGAATTTCTCCACCAAAGAGTCACCCTTGGAAACGAAAATCCTATGGTGGAGAGAATGAGATACACCTGGGAATGTCAGTCCTGGCACAGCTGGCTCCCATTTTCACCCTTAGGAAAAAAGGGCAGAGGAAGTGTGTTTTATTCGGGGGCCTGGCCCTAAATCAGTTCTTTAAGTGGCTGCTTCCACAAAGCTGTCAACCTCAGGTTGCTGTAGTTCCATCCCCACAACTCTCCAACCAGCCAAACCTGTCCTGAAGACATTGGACTAGCAAAAAAAAAAAAAAAAAAATCATTATTCCATTTTTTTCTTGAAATGCCTGGGAGTGGTAGGCTGGAACCTCAGGGAGAATATTTTCTCAGGGACCATGCACGAATTACATGGTGAATGTGTGATGTAGCAAAAGGAATTTGAACCAGAAATTCAATTTTTGCCTGAAGACTGGAACAACCTTAGGAAGGCCCAGCCTCTCTAAAGGCTGAGCATTTCACGGGACTTTCTCATCTTAGAACTCAGCCTCTGAACTCTTTCAGTGTTTGGACTTGAGTTCTAAGTGGAGAGAGATCTCTTTTTCTCATTCCATAGCTTCAAACCTTCATTTCTACGTGGAACAGTGAATGCCTTCACTAGACTGATGAATAGGATCCCTTAGCAGTAAAGAGGAGAGCAAGAGCCTTTCCAATTTTGCTATACCCTTGTCCTAAGGTCCTGCCAAGCCTATTGAGTCTGAGAACTGAGATTCAGGAGGCTTTGCTTCAAATCCCTGTTCCTTGAGGCTTACCACAATTAAATAAAAATAATTATAATTTTTATTTTTGGCTGAACCAGGAAGTGAGCTCAGGTCCTGGCCCTTGCCAGGGAAGTGCTTATTCCACTGAGCCATCTCCCCAGCCCACTAAAATTAATTTTTAAAAAATTAAATTTTGTTTTTTAATTTTTATGAAAATTAAAAAAATCCATCTCCACTTGTTCTCTACATGCAAATCGATGGAAGAATTTTACATGAAACTATTACCGAGGTGACTCACCTGGTGGTGAAGTATTTTTGAATATGTTTTCCAATTGAACTGGGGAGCGGCCATCCTGTAGGGTGCTGTCTATGGGAAATGGTTTAGGAGGGACAGCTTTGCCAATGGCCTAGACCCTGTCAGAATTTCTCCACCCAAGATTCACCCTTGGAAATGGAAATCCTATAATGGAGAGAATCAGATACACATGAGGATGTCAGGCCTGGCACAGCTGGGTCCCATTGTGGCCCTTAAGAAGAAAGGACTGAGCAAGTGTGTTTTAGTCAGGGGCCTGGCCCTAGCTCAGTACTTTAAGTGGCTGCTTCCACAGAGCTGTCAGCCTCAGGTTGACAGCTAAATCAACCCCCACAATACTCCAGCCAGGCAAACATGCCCTGAA
>NW_004524912.1:96777-101431 GCF_000260255.1 Octodon degus
CAGGAAACTAATTCCAAGGAGACTCGCCTCATGGTGATGTATTCATGAATGCTTTTTCCAGTTGAATTGTGGAATGGAAGACCTGTTGCGGGCTGTCAGAGTAAATGATTTTGGAAAGCCCCTTTTTTTAAGGGCCTAGACCCTGTTTGGAATTTCACCACCAAAAATTCACAGTTGGAAATGAAAATCCTACAGTGGAGAGAATGAGATACACCTGGGGATGTCAGGCCTGACACAGCTGGGTCGAATTGTGGCCTTTAAGAATAAAGGGCTGAGCAAGTGTGTTTTGGTTGGGGGCCTGGCCCTAGCTCATTTCTTTAAGTGGTTTCTTCCAAAAAGCTGTCAGCCTCAGGTTGCTGTAGTTCGATCCCCACAACATGCCAGCCAGCCAAACCTGCCCTGAAGGCATTTGAGGAGCAAAAAAAAAAAAAAAAATCCTTATTCCACTTTTTTCTAGAAAGGCCTTGGAGTGGGTGGCTGGAAATTCAGTGAGAATGTTTTGTTAGCGACTGGGCGCAGATTACATGGTGAATGGATGATGTAGCCAAAGGAATTTGAACCAGAAATTCAATTTTTGCCTGGAGACTGGAGGAGCCTTAGAAACGCCCATCTTCTGAAAAGGTCGAGCATTTATCTGGACTTTCTCCTCTTAGAACTCAGGCTCTGAATACTTTCAGATTTCGGAAGTGAGTTCTAAGAGGAGAAAGATCTCTTTTTTTCGTTCCATATCTTCGAAACCATCATTTCTACATGGAACGGTGAATGCTTTCACTAGACTGGCGAGTTGGGTCCCGTAGCAGTAAAGGGGAGAGCAAGAACCATTCAAATTCTGCTGTGTCTGTGACTTGCGGTCCTGCCAAGCCTATTGACTCAAAGCAATAAGATTCAGGAGGCTGTGTTTCGAATCCCTGTTCCTTGAACCTTACCACAATTAAAGTAAAATAATTAAAAATATTTTTTGGGGGGCAGAACCAGGAAGTGAACTCAGGTCCTTGTCATTGCCAGTCACGTGCTTATTCCACTGAGCCATCTCCCTGGCCCACTAAAATCATTTTTTTAATTAATTTTTTTTTTAATTTTCATTGAAATTAGAAAAAAATCCATCTCCACTTGTTCTCTACATGGAACTCGATGGAAGAATTTTCCATGAAACTATTTCTGAGGAGACTCACCTACTGGTGATGTATTCATGAATGTGCTTTTCAGTTGAATTGGGGAATGGAAGTCCTGTTGGGGACTGTCTAGGGGAACTGTATAGGAGAGCCCCCTTCGCCAAGTTCCTAGAGCTTGTCGGGAATTTCTCCAGGAAAGATCCACTCTCAGAAATGGAAATCCTACGGTGGAGAGAAAGAGATACACCTGGGGATGTCAGGCCTGGCACAGCTGGGTCCCATTTTGACCCTTAAGAAGAAAGGGCTGAGCAAGTGTGTTTTATTTGGGGACCTGGCCCTAGGTCAGTTCTTTAAGTGGCTGCTTCCACAAATCTGTCAGCCTCAGGTTGCTGTTGTTCCATCCTCACAACACTCCATTCAGCCAACCTGACCTTAAGGCATTCGAAGAGCAAAAAATAAATAAATTTAAAAAAAATATTCTTCTATTTTTTTTCTAGAAAGACCTGGGAAATTTATGCTGGAACTTCAGGGAGAATGTTTTCTCAGGGACAGGGTGTGGATTACATGGTGAATGGGTGAGTTAGTCAAAGGAGTTTGGCCGAGAAATTCAATTTTTGCCTGGAGACTTGAGAAGCCTTAGGAAGGTCCAGCTTCTGAAAAGGCTGAGCATTTAGCGGGACTTTTTCCTCTTAGAACTCAGCCTCTGAACTCTTTCAGAGTTTGGACGCTGAGTTCTAAGTGGAGAAAGATCTCTTTTTCTCATTCTATAGCTTCAAACCATCATTTCTACGTGGAACAGTGAATATCTTCACTAGACTGGCGAATTCGATCGCTTAGCAGCAAAGGGGAGAGAAAGAGCCTTTCGAATTTTGCTATGCCTGTGACCTAAGGTCCTGTCGAGCGCATAGAGTCAGAGCACTGAGATTCAGGAGGCTGTGTTTCAAATCCCTGTTCTTTGAGCCTTACCACAATTAAATTAAAATAATTAAAAATATTTTTTTTGGCAGAACCAGAAAGTGAGATCAAGCCCTTGCCCTTGCCAGGGAAATGCTTATCCCACTGAACCATCTCCACGGCCCACTAAAATTAGTTTTTAAAAAATTTAATTTTTTTTTATATTTTTGTTAATATTTTAAAAAAAGTCCATCTCCACTTGTTCCCTACATGGAACTCGATGTAAGAATTTTACATGAAACTATTTCCTAGGAGACTCACCTGTTGGTGATTTCTTCATGAATGCATTTTCCAGTTGAATTGGGGAACGGAAGTACTGTTGGGGGATGTCTAGGCTAAATGATTTATGAGTGCGCCCTTCACCAAGGGCCTCGACACTGTCTGGAATTTTCTCGCCAAAGATTCACCCTTGGAAATGGAAATCCCACAGTGGAGAGAATGAGATACACCTGGGGATGTCAGTCCTGGTACTGCTGGGTCCCATTGTGGCCCTTTAGAAGAAAGGGCAGAGCAAGTGTGTTTTAGTCGGGCGCCTGGACCTAGCTCAGTTCTTTAAGTGGCTACTTCCACAAAGCTGTCAGCCTCAGCTTGCTGTAGTTCCATCCACACAGCACTCCAGCCAGCTAAACCAGCCCTGAACACATTCAAGGAACCAAAAAAAAAAAAAATTCTTATTCCATTTTTTTTCTAGAAAGTCCTGGGAGTGGTAGGCTGGAACTTCAGTAAGAATATTTTGTCAAGGACCGGGCGCGGAATACATGGTGAATGGGTGAGTTAACCAAAGGAATTTGGACCTAAAATTCAATTTTTGCCTGGAGACTGGAGTAATCATAGGAAGTCCAGCTTCTGAAAAAGCCTAGCATTTAGCTGAACTTTCTCTTCTCTGAACTCTTTCAGAGTTTGGAGCTGAGTTCTAAGAGGAGAAAGATCTCTTTTTCTTGTACCATAGCTTCGATACCATCATTTCTACATGGAATGGTGAATGGATTCACTACACTGGTGAATTGGGCCACATAGCAGTAAAGGGTAAAGAAAGAGCCTTTCGAAATCTGCTGTGCCTGTGAGCTGAGATACTGCCGAGCCTATTGAGTCAGAGCACTAAGATTTAGGAGGCTGTGTTTCGAATCCCTGTTCCTTAAGCCTTACTACAAATAATTAAAATAATTAAAAATATTTTTTGGCAGAACCAGGAAGTGAATTCAGGCCCTTACCCTTGCCAGGGAAAAGCTTATTCCACTGTGCCATCTCCCCAGTCCACTAAAATTAATTTTTAAAAAATTATAAATGTTTTCTTAATATTTATAAAAGTTTTTAAAAATTCATCTCAGGATTGGTGAGATTGCTCAGTGGTCTAAACACCTATTTAGAACAATCTTAGCAAAGCACAGGGACCTCGGTTCAATTCCCCATCACCACATGCCAGCAGCACCCCCTGGTGGGCTAAGCTGGCCTCACACACACACACACACACACACACAAAAAAAAAAAATTCATATCCACTTGTTCTCTACATGGAACTCGATGGAAGAATTTTACATTAAACTATTTCCGAGGAGACTCGCCTCCTGGGTATGTGCTCATGAATGCATTTTCCAGTTGAATTGGGGAACTGAAGACCTGTTGGGGGCTGTCTAGGGGAAAAGGTTTAGGAAGGCTCCTTTCGCCAAGGGCCTAGACCCTCTCAGGAATTTCTCCACCAATGCTTCACCCTTGGAAACTGAAATCCTACGATGGAGAGAATGAGAATACATGTAGGGATGTCAGGCTTGGCACAGTTGGGTCCCATTTTAGCCCTTAAGAAAGGGCTGAACAAGTGTGTTTTAGTCGGGGGCCTGGAACTAGCTCAGTTATTTAAGTGGCTGCTACCACAATGCTGTCAGCCTCAGGTTGCTATAGTTCGATCCCCACAACACTCCAGCCTACAAACCAGCCCTGGTGGCATTCGAGGAGAAAAAAAAAATTTCCTCATTCTATTTTTTTTCTAGAAAGTCCTGGGAGTGGGAGGCTGGAACTTCAGGGAGTATATTTTCTCAGGGACAGCGGATTACATGGTGAATGGCTGAGGTAGCCAAAGGAATTTGGACAAGAAATTCAATTTTTGCCTGGAAACTGGTGCAGCCTTAGGAAGGTCCAACTTCTGAAAAGGCCTCTCATTTAGCTGGACTTTCTCCTCTTAGAAAGGAACTTCTGAACACTTTCAGAGTTCAAAGGTGAGTTCTAAGAGGAGAAAGATTTCTTGTTCTAGTATCCTAGAGTCGGAACCGTCATTTCTACATGGAATGGTGGATGCTTTCATTTGACTGGAGAATTGGGTCCCATAGCAGTCAAGGGGAGAGAAAGAGCCTTTGAATTCTGGTATGTCCATGACCTGAGTTCTTGCCGAGCTTATTGAGTCAGAGGACTTAGATTTAGGAGACGGTGTTTTGCATCCCTGTTCCTTGAATCTTACCACAATTAAAAGAAAATAATTGAAAATAATTTTTTTGGCAGAAGCAGGAATTGAACACAGACCCTTTCGCTTGCCAGGGAAGTACTTATTCCACTAAGCCATTTCCCCGGCCCATTAAAATTAATTTTTAATAAGTTAT
>NW_004524912.1:101925-140901 GCF_000260255.1 Octodon degus
AAAAAAAAAAAAAAAATCCTTTTTGCTTTTTTTCCTGGAATGGACTGGGATCCTGGATCTTCAGGGAGAATTTTTCTCAGTAGCCTGGTAAGGGGCACAGGGTGAATTGGTGCAGTAAAGAAAGGAATTTGGACCACAAATTCAGTTTATCCCTGGAGACTGCAGTTGATTTCGGAAGGCCCACCCTCTGAAAAAGCCTAGCGTATAGCTGGAATTTCTCCACTATGAACTCACGTTCCAAACTGAAGAGTTCGGATCGTGAGTTCTGAGTGGAGAAATGACTCTTTTTCTTATATCACAAATCAAAACTGTCAGTTATATATAGAACAATGAATGATTTCACTAGACTGGCGTATTGGGGACCTTAGCATTAAAGAGGTGAGAAAGAGTCTTTCGAATTCTGGTGTGCCTTGACCTCAGTTCTTTCAGAGCTTATTGAAACAGAGCTCTGAGTCTCAGGAGGCTATGTTTAGAATCACTGTTCCTTGTGCCTTACAACACCTGCTATGAATACAAGCCCTGCTAGGAGGAGTAATTAAAAAAAAATTTCCATCTCAACTTTTTGTCTACCTCGAACTCAGTGTAATGATTTTCCAAGAAATGATTTGTGAGGAGACACACAAGTTGTTGATTTGTTAATTATTGAGTTTTCCTGTTGTATCTGAGACAGGAAGTCCTGTGGTGGGCTGTCTAGGGGAAGCACATTAGGAGGGTCCCTGTACCCAAACATTCTTGAAACTCTCTGGAATTCAAACTTACAGTGGAAAGAATCTGATACACCTGAGGTCAGGCCTTGCACAGCTGTGTCCCATTGTGTCCCTTAAGAAGAAAAACCTGAGCAAGTGTGTTTTGGATGGGGGCTTAACCCTTAGCTCAGTTCTTTAAATGACTGCTTCAACAAAGCTTTCAGGCTCAGTTTGCTGTGGTTCGAGCCCCACAACTCAACCAAGCCAAACCTGCTCTGAAGGCATTCGGAGAAAAAAAAAATCCTTATCCTTGTTTCTTTTTTTCCTGGAAATGCCTGGGACCTGGAACTTCAGGGAGAACTTTTCTCAGGTGCCAGGCATAGGGGACATGGTGAATTGTTGTGGTAACCAAAAGAATTTGGACCAGAAATTCAATTTTTGCCTGGAGACTGGAGCAGGCTTAGGAAGGCCCAGCTTCAGAAGAGGCCTAGCATTTAGCTGCAATTTCTTCACTCAGATCTCACGCTCCAAACTCTAAAGAGATCAGAGTGTGAATTTTATGTGGAGAAACTACTCTTGTTCTCCTATCACAAATCAAAACTCTCAGTTATGCTTAGAGCACTGAATGATTTCACTAGACTGGCTAATTGTGATCTCTAGCATTAAAGAGGTAAGAAAGAGTTTTTGGAATTCTAATGTGCCATGACCTCAGTTCTTTCAGAGCTTATTGAGACAGAGCTCTGAGTTTCAGGAGGATGTGTTTGGAATCTCTGTTCCTTGAGCCTTACCACACCTGCTCTGAATTCAAACCCAGCCAGCAGGAGAAATTTTTAAAAAAGAGAGAAATTCCTTCTCAACTTTTTATCTACATGGAATTCAATGGAAAGATTTTCCATGAAATGATTTCTGAGAAGACTCACACATTTCTGTTTTATTTTTTTTTAATTTTACCTGTTTATTTATTTATTTATTGTGTGTGTGTGTGTGTGTGTTTGGCCAGCTCAGCCCACCAGGCAGCAGGGCTAGCTGGCATTTGGTCCTGGGTGATTGAACCGCGTTCCCTTTGCTTTGCTTAGCTTAGCTTGTTCTAAGTAGGTGCTTTAGACCACTGAGCCATCTCATCAGCCCCCGAACACAATGCATTTTTCTTTTTCTTTCTTTTTTTTTGGGGGGGAGGCAGAAGCGCGGATTGAACTCAAGCCCTTGCGCTTTCCAGGCAAGCACTTATTCTACTGAGTTATCTCCCTAGCCTCTCTGATATATTAATTATTGCATTTTCCAGTTGTATCCAAGTCAGGAAGTCTTCTGGCCCGCTGTCTGGGGGAAAAGGATCATAAGCGTCTGTGTTCCCAAGTGTTCTTGAACCTCTCTGGATATTTTCCACTCACAATTCACATATAAAATCTCAAAACCTACAGTGGAAAGAATCTGATACACTTGAGGTCAGGGCTTGCACAATTGTGTCCCATAAGAAGAAAAGTCTGAGCAAGTATGTTTTGGATGGGGGACTGGCCCTTAGATCAGTTCTTTAAGTGACTGTTTCAACAAATCTGTAAGGCTCCCCCACAACTCAACCCAGCTCAACCTGCCCTGAAGGCATTCGAAGCAAAAAAAAAAAAAAAAAATCCTTTTTTTTTTCCTGGAAAGGATGGGTAGGTTGGAACTTGAGGGAGAATTTTTCTCAGGGGCCAGGTGAGGGGGACATGGTGAACTGGTGCGGTAATCAAAGGAATTTGACCAGACTAAGTTTTTCTCTGGAGACAGGAGCCGACTTCTGAAGGCCCACCTTCTGAAAAGGCCTAGCATTTAGCTGGAATGTCTCTACTCAGATCTCACTCTACGAAGTCCAAATACTTTGGAGCATGAGTTCTGTGTGAAGAAACTACACTTGTTCATGTATCACAAATCAAAACTGTCTGTTATACATAGAACGGTGAATGATTTCAGTAGACTGGTGAATTGGGGACCCTAGCAGTAAAGAGGTGAGAAAGAGTCATTGGAATTCTGGTGTGCCATGACCTTAGTTCTTTCAGAGCTTATTGAGACAGAGCTCTGAGTCTCAGGAGGCTGTGTTTGGAATCGCTTTCCTTGAGCCTTACCACACCTGCTCTGAATTCAAGACCAGGCAGCAGGAGAACTTAAAAAAAAAAAAGAAATTCCATGTCAACATTTTATCTACGTGGAACTCATAGGAAAGATTTTCCATGAAATGATTCCTGAGGAGACTCACACATTGGTGATATATTAATTATTGCGTTTTGCAGTTGTATCTGAGACAGGAACTCCTGTTAGGGGGCTGTCTGGTAGAAGAGGATTATGAGGGTCTGTGTCCCCAAACATTCTTGAAACTCTCTGGAATTTCTCCCGTCACATTTTACACATAGGAACTCAAACTCTACAGTGGAACGAATCTGATACACCTGAGGTTATGCCTTACACGTTTATTTTCCATTGTGTCTCTTAAGAGGAAAAGCCTGAGCAAGTATGTTTTGGATCGGAGCCTGCTCCTTAGCTCAGTTCTTTATGTGACTGCTTCAACAAATCTCTCAAACTCATGTTGGTGTAGTTTGAGCACCTCAAATCCACCCAACCAAACCTGCCCTTAAGCATTCAGAGCAAAAATAATACTTATTCCATGTTTCCCTGGAAAGGACTTAGAGGTTAGAACTTCAGGGAGAATTTTTCTCAGGGGCTGGGCAATTTGTATATGCTGAACTGGAGTGGTAGCCAAAGGAATTTGAACTAGAATTTCAGTTTTTCCCTGGAGACTGGAGTCAACCTCGGAGGGCTCACCCCTGAAAATGCCTAGCATTTAGCTGGAATTTCTCCACTTAGAAGTCACACCCTGAAAGCTAAAGAGTTTGGAGCATGCGTTCTATATCGAGAAAGAACTCTTGTTCCCATATCATAGAGTCAAAACTGATAGTTATATATAGAACAGTGAATGATTTCACTAGACTGGTGAATTGAGGACCCCAGCTGTAAAGAGCAGAGAAAGAGTCTTTTTATATCTGTTGTGCCCGTGATCTGAATTCTTTCAGGAAGAAAACTCTCTAAAGAGTTTGGAGCATGAGTTCTAATTGGAGAAAGAATTCTTTTTCTTCTTTCATAGATTTGAAACGGTGAGTTATATATAGAACAGTGAATTCGTTCACTACATTGAGGAATCTGGGACCCTAGCAGTAAAGAGGAAGGAAAGAGTCCTTCAATTCTGGTGTGCTCTGATGTGAGTTCTTTCAGAACCTATTGATTCAGAGCACTAAGTCTCTGGAGGCCGTGTTTGGAATCACTGTTCCCTGAGCCTTAGCACACCTGCTCTGTGTTCAAGCACAGCCAGCAGAAAGTTTTTTTAAAAAAATCCATCTCACCTTGTTCTCTACATGAAACTCAATGGAAGTAATTCCTTGAAAGGATTTGTGAGGAGATTCGCATGCTGGTGATGTGTTAATTAGTGCATTTACCATTTGAATTTGGAACTGGAAGTCCTATTTGGGGCTGTCTATTGAAAGAAATTTAGTAGGATCCATGTTCCCAAAAGGCCTAGACCCTCTCCAAAATATCTCCACTAACAATTCACACACAGGAACTCAAACTCTACAGTGAAAATAATCAGATACATCTGAATTCAAGACTTGTATAGCTGTATCCCATTGTGTCCCTTAATAACAACTGACTGAGCAAGTGTTTTTGATGGGGAGCCTGTCCCTTAGATCAGTTCTTTAAGTGGCTGCTTTAACAAAGCCTTCAGGCTCAGGTTGCTGTGGTTGCATCCTCACAACTCAATCAGCCAAACCTGCCCTGAAGGCATTCGGAGCCAAAAAATAATTCTTATTCCATTTTTCTCTGGAAAGTACTGGGAGGCTGAAATTTCAGGCAGAATTTTTCTCAGGAGCCACCTGAGCTGGACATGGTGAATTGTTTCGTTAACAAAGAAATTTTGATCAGAAATTCAGTTTTTCTCCCTTGACTGGAGCTGACTTCCGAAGCCCCAGCTGTTGAAAATGTCTAGCATTTAGCTGGACTTACTGCATTTAGAACTCATGCTCCAAATACTAAAGAGCTCAGCACGTGAGTTTTAAGAGGGGTAGGAACTCTTGTTCTCCTATCATAGAATCAAAACTGTCAGTTATATATGGAACAGTGAATGCTTTCACCAGACTGGTAAATTGGGGACCCTAACAGTAAAGAGAGAAAGATTCTTTTGTATTCTGGTGTGCCCAATGAACTGAGTTCTTTCAAAGCTTATTGAGTCAGAGCACTGAATCTCAGCAGGCTGTGTTTGGAATAGCTGTTCCTTGAGCCTTACCACCCCTTCTCTGAATTCAAGCTGAGCCAGCAGGAAAATTTAAAAAAAAATCCATCTCAACTTGTTCACTACATGGAATTCAGTGGAAGAATTTTCCATGAAACAATTTCTGAGGAGACTAGCATGCTATTGATGTATTAATTATTGCATTTTCCAGTTGAATTTGGGACCAGAATTTCTGTGGGTGCCTGTCTGTGGGAAGAGCTTTAGGAGGTTCCATGTTCCCAAAGGGCCTAGACACTCTCTGGAATTTCTCCACTCCCAATTCACTCAAAGCCTACAGTGGAAGAATCAGATACACCTGAATTTAGGCCTAGTATATCTGTGTCCCATTGTTGCCCTTAAGAAGAAAAGCCTGAAGAAGTGTTTTCTGGTCAGGACCTGCCCCTTAGCTCCGTTCTTTAATTGGCTGCTGCAATAAAGTAGTCAGGCTCATGTTGCTGTGGTTTGATCTCCACAACTCAAGCCAGCCAAATCTGTCCTGAAGTCATTCTCTGAAAAAAAAATTTTTTCTGCCATTTTTTCCATAGAAAATCATGGGAGGCCTGAAATTCAGGTAGACTTTTTCTCAGAGAATGGGCTTTGTGGCCATTTTGAATTGGTGGGGTAGCCAAAATAATTTGGGCCAGAAATTCACTTTTGGCCTGCAGACTGCAGCAGCCTGAGCAAGGACAAGCTTCTGAAAAGGCCTAGCAATTAGCTAGACTTTCTCCTCTTAGAACTAACACTTTGGTCTCTTAGAGTTCAAAGAGTGAGTTTGTAGGGGAGAAAGAGCTCTTCTTCTTGTACTATAGAGTCAAAAGCATCAGTTATAAATGGATCAGTGAATGCTTTCACTAGACTGGTGCACTGTAGACCTCAGCAGTAAAGAGGAGAAAAAGAGTCTTACAAATTCTGGTTTGCCCATGACCTGACTTCTTTCAGAGCCTACAGATTCTGAGCACTGAGTCTCAGGAGGCTATGTTTAGAAGCCCTGTTCCTTGAGCCTTACCACACCTGCACTGAGGCAACCTGAATTAGCAGGAGAAAATTGGAAAGAAAAATCCATCTCAACTTGTTCTCTACATGGAACTCAATGGAAAAGTTTATCATAAAACTATTTCTGAGGAGACTCGCATGCTGGTGATGTGTTAATTAATACATTTTCCAGTTGAATTTGGACCAGAAATCTTGTTGGGGGCTGTCTAGGTGCACAGGTTTAGGAGGGCCCATCTTCCCAAAGATCCTAGACCTTCTCTGGAATTTCTTCACAAACAATTCATCCTAAGAAACACAAATCTTACGGTGGAGAGAATCAGATACATGTGACAGAAGTCAGGCCTTGCACATCTGTGTCCCATTGTGGCCTTTAAGAAGAAAGGACTGAGAAATTCTGTTTTGGACAGGGGCCTGCCCCTTAGCTCAGTATTTTAAGTGACTGTGTCAACAAAGCAATCAGTCTCAGGTTGCTGTGGTTCGATCTCCACAACTCCAGTCACCCAAATCTGCCCTGAAGGCATTCTGCACACACACATAAAAAATCCTCATTCTATTTTTTCATAGAAAAATATGGGAGGCCCAAACTTCAGGTAAAAAATTTTCACAGGGGAATCATGAGGTTGATATGGTGAATTGGTTGGGTAGTCCAAGGAATTTGAACCAGAAATTAGTTTTTCCTTGGGGATGGGAACAGACTTAGGATGGCCCAGATTCCCTAGCATTTAGCTGGACTTTCTCCCTTAGAACTCACTCTTTGAACACTTAGAGTTCAAAGAGTGGGTTTGTAGGAGAGAAAGAACTCTTCTTGTTCCATAGAGTTGAAACCATCAGTTATACATGGACCAGTGAATGCTTTCACTAGACTGACACATTGCAGATCATAGCAGTAAAGAGGAGAGAAAGAGTCTTTCAAATTGTGGTGTGCCCATGACCTGAGTTCTTTCAGAGCCTGCAGAGTCAGAGCACTGAGTCTCAGGAGGCTGTCTTTGGAATCCCAGTTCCTTAAGTCTTAATACACCTACACTAATGGCAACCTGAGCCAGCAGGAGAAAATTTGAAAGCAAAATCCATCTCAACTTGTTCTCTACATGGAACTTGATGGAAGAATTTTCATGAAACTATTTCTGAGGAGACTCACATGCTGGTGATATATTAACTAATGCATTTTCCAGTTGAATTTGGGATCAGAAATCCTGTTGGAGGCTGTCTAGGGGCACAGGTTTATGAGGGCCCATTTCCCCAAGGATCCTAAACCCTCTCTGGAATTTCTCCACTAACAATTCACTCTTAGAAACACAAATCCTATGGTGGAGAGAATCAGATACACATGGTAGAAGTCAGGCCTTGCACAGCTGTATCCCATTGTGGCCCTTAAGATAAAAGGGCTGAGGAAGTTTATTTGACGGTAGCCTGCCCATTAGCTCAGTTCTTTAAGTGGTGCTTCAACAACCAGTCAGGCTCAGGTTGCTGTGGTTGGATCCCCACAACTCCAGCCAGCCAAACCTGATATGAAGGCATTCAGGGCCAGAAAGGAAAAATAAATAAAACATTCTGCCATTTTTTCCATAGAAAATCCTCATAGCCTGACTTTAAGGTAGAATTTTTTCAGGGGACTGGTGAGATGGAGGTGGTGAATTGGTGGGATAACCAACAGAATTTGCACCAGAAATTCAACTTTTCCCTAGAGACGGGTACAATCTTAGGATGGCCCAGATTCTGAAAACTAGCATTTAGCTGGACTTTCTCCTCTTAGAACTCACTCTTTGAACTCTTAGAAAGCGCTGAGCAAGTGAGTTTCAGACACGGACCCGTCCCTTAGCTCAGTTCTGTAATTGACTGCTTCAACAAAGCAGTCAGTCTCAGGTTGCTGTGGTTAGAACACACATCCCCACAACTGCAGCCGGCCAAACCTGTCCTGAAGGCATTCAGAGAAAAAAAAAAAAACCTTCAGCTGTTATTCAATAAAAAGTACTGGGTGGCTATCACTTTAGGTGTACTTTTCCTGAAGAGGTTTGCATGTTGTTGCTTTATGAAGTCCTGCAATTCACAGTTGAATTTGATCTGGAAGTTCTCTTGAGGCTTGTAATGGGAACAGGCTTAGGAACAGCAATCTTTGCAAAATGCCTAGAACTTCTCTGGATATTGTGGATTAAGTATTCCCACTTTGAAACTTAAATCATACCATTGAATGAGTCAGATATACATGGACTCTTCAGGTCTTAGACAGGTTTTTCTCATTGAGGTCCTTAAGAAAAAAAAGGAAGAGAATATGTGTTTCTAATGAGGACCTGCCTCTTAGGTCATTTGCTTTTGCTTGCTTAAGCAAAACACTCAGGCTCAGGAGGCTGTGGTTGGAACCCCAATACTCTTGCCAATAAAGAAATGCCCTGAAGACATCTTGAGCCCATGGGAAAAAAATCCTTTTGCCACTTTTCAATATAAAGAACTAGGAGGCCAGCACTTTGGGTGCTCTTTTTTTGAAGAGGCTGGCATGTTGGAACTGTAGGAAGTCTTGCAATTTGCAGTTGAATTTTGAACCAGAATTTCTCTTGAGGTTATAAGGGAAACAGACTTAGGAACAGCAATCTTTGCAAAATGCCTAGAAATTATCTGCATATTCTCAATTAAAAATTCACACTTAGAATCTTAAATCATAGGTTAGAATGAATCAGATATATATGTACACTTCAGGCCTTTGACAGGTTTCTCTCATTGTGTCCCTTAACAACAAAGGGAAGGGAACATGTGTTTCTAATGGGGGCCTGCCCCTTAGATTAATTGTTTAAGTGCCTGCTAAAGTGAAAAAGTCCATCTCAGGATGTTGTGGTTCAAACCTAGATACTTCCTCCAAACCAGAAATGCCCTATATGCAGCATGAGTTGAAAAAATAAAATTCTTCTGTTATTTTTCAATATAAAGAACTGAGAGGTCAGCACTTTAGGTGTACTATTCCTGAGAGGCTGTCATGGTGGTGTTGTTTGATGTACTGCAATTCGCAGTTAAATTTTGAACCAGAAGTCCTCTTGAGGGCAGTAAAGGGGAACAGAGTTAAGAAGATCAATCTTTGGGAAATGCCTAGAACATGTCTGGATATTCTCCATTAAGAATTCCCACTTAGAATCTCAAATCATAGTGTAGAAGTAATCAGATATACATGTACACAGTAGGCATTTAACAGGTGTCTCAAATTGTGGCCCTTAAGAACAATGGGAAGAGAACATGTGTTTCTAATGGGGGCCTGCACTTTAGCTCAGTTGTTTAAGTGCTTAAGTGAAGAAGTCAGGCTCAGGATGCTGTGGTTCAAACCCAGATACTCCTTAAAAAGCAGAAAAACCAGAAATGCACTGAAGGCAGCTTGAGGTGGTCAAAAATATATCCTTCTGTCATTTTTAAATATGAAGAACTGGGATGCCCACACTTTTGGTGTACTTTTCCTGAAGAGGTTAGCATGGTGGTGCTGCATTTCCCAGATGAATTTTGTACCAGAAGTCATCTTGAGGACTGTAAATGGGAACAGGCTTAGAAAGTACAATTATAGGAAAATACCTAGAACATGTCTGGATTTTCTTGATTAAGAATTCCCACTTAGATTCTTAAATCACAGAGTTGAAGGAATCAGATATACATGTACACATCAGGCCTTTTGCAGGTGTCTTGCATTGTGGCCCTTAACAACAAAGGGAGGTGAACATGTGTTTCTAATGGCAGCCTGCCCATTAGCTCAGTTGTTCAAATGCCTGTTGGAGTGAAGCAGTCAGGCTCAGGAGGCTGTGGTTTGAACCCAGATTTTCCCACCAAATCAGAAATGCCCTGAAGGCATCTTTAGGCATCCAAAAAACCAAAAAACCAAAAAACCAACCCCCCCAAAAAAAAAAAAAAAAAAAAAAAACGCTTTCTGCCATTTTTCAATATAAAGAACTGGGAGGCCAGCACTTTAGGTGTACTTTCCCTGAAGAGGATGGCATGGTGGTGCAGTATGAAGTCCTTCATTTTGCATTAGAATTTTTAACCAGAAGTACTATTGCGAGCTGTAAAGGGGAACAGGGTTAGGAAGATCAATATTTACAAAATGCCAAAAACATCTCTGGGATTTTTTTGATTTAGAACTCCCACTTATAATCTTAAATCATAGGATAGAAGGAATCAGATATACATGTACAATTCAGGCCTCAGACAGGTGTCTCTCATTGTGGCCCTTAACAACAAAGAAAGCAGAATATGTGCTTTTACTGGGGGCCTACCCTTTAGCTCAGCTATTTCAGTGTCTGCTTAATGGAAGATTCAGGCTCAGGATGCTGTGCTTCGAACCTGAATACTCCTGCCAAACCAGAAAGGACTTGAAGGCATCTAGAGTTGGAAAAAAATTTTTTCTGCCATTTTTTTTCTTATAAAGAACTCAGAGACCAGCACTTCATGTGTACTTTTCCTAAAGAGGCTGGCATGGTTGTGCTGTATGAAGTACTGCATTTCCCAGTTGAATTAAAAATCTGATGTCCTCCTGAGGGCTATAACGGGGAACAGGCTTAGAAGATCAATCTTTGGAAAATGCCTAGAAATTGGCTGGATTTTCTCGACTAAGAATTCTCACTTAGAAACATAGTTCATATGGTACCAGGAATGAGATATACATGGACACTTCAGGCCTTTGACAGGTGTCTTGCATTGTGGCCCTTAACAACAAAGGGAAGAGAACATGTGTTTGCAATGGGGGCCTGCCCATTAGCTCAGTTGTGTAAGTGCTTGCTTAAGCAAAGCAATCAGGCTCAGGATGCTGTTTTTCGAAACCAGATACTCCCTACAAAACAGAAATGCCCTGAAGGATTCTTGAGATGGGGGATGGGGAGAAAAATCCTTCTGGCAGTTTTCAATTTAAAGAATTGGGAGGCCAGCACTTTAGGTGTGTTTTTCCTGAAGAGGGTGGCATGATGGTGCTGTATGAAGTACTGCGTTTCACAGTTGAATTTTGAACAAGAAGCCCTCTTGAGGGCTATAAAGGGGAACAGGATTATAAGACCAATCTTTGAAAAATGAATAGAACTCATCTGGATTTTCTCAATTAAGAATTCCCACTTAGAATCTGAAAATGTAGGGTAGAAGGAATCAGCTATACATGGACACTGGTAGCCTTAGACAGGTGTCTCACTTTGTGGCCCTTAACAACAAAAGGAAGAGTATATGTGTCTCCAGTGGGGGCCTACCCATTATCTCATTTGTTGAAGTGCCTGCTTAAGCAAAGTGGTCAGGCTCACTATGCTGTGGTTCAAACTGAGATATGCCCACCAAACCAGAAATGCCCTGAAGGCATCATGAAGCATCCAAAAAGAAATACTTCTGACATTTTTTCAATATAAAAAACTGTTTGGCCAGCATTTTAGGTGTACTTTACCTGAAGAGACTGGCATGGAGGTGCGGTATGAAGTACTGCATTTTGCAATTAAGTTTTGAACCAGAAATCCTCTTGAGGGCTATAAAAGGGATCAAGGTTAGGAACACCAATCTTTGGAAAATCTGAAGAACATGGCTGGATTTTCTCAATTAAGAATTCCCACTTAGAATCTTAAATCATAGGGTAGAAGGAATGAGATATACATGGACACTGGTGGCTTTAGATATGTGTCTCACATTGTGGCCCTTAACAATGAAGGGAAGAGAACATGTGTTTCCAGTGGGGACCTGCCCTTTAGCTCACCTGTTTAAGTGCCTGCTTAATCGAAGCAGTCAGGCTCATGATGCTGTTTTTCCAACCCAGATACTGCAGCCAAACCAGAAATGCCTTCAAGGCATCTTGAGGCAGCCAAATTAAAAAAAAAAATCCTTCTGCCATTCTTCAATATAAAGTACTGTGAGGCCAGTACTTTAGGTGTAATTTTCCTGAAGATGGTGGCATGGAAGTGCTGTATGAAGTACTGCATCTTGCAGTTCAGTTTTGAACCAGAAGTCCTCTTGAGGGCTATAAATGGGAACAAGCTTAAGAACACCAATCTTTGGAAAATCCAAAGATCATGGCTGGATTTTCTCAAGTAAGAATTCTCAGAATCTTAAATCATAGGGTAGAAGGAATGAGATATACATGGATAATGGTGGCTTTAGACATGTGTCTCGCATTGTGGCCCTTAACAACAAAGGAAAGAGAATATGTGCTTCCAGTGGGGGCCTGCCCTTTAGCTCACTTGTTTAAGTACCTGCTTAATTGAAGCACTCAGGCTCATGATGCTGGGTTTCAAACCCAGATAATCCAGCCAAAGAGAAATGCCCTAAAATCATCTTGAGGCAGACAAGAAAAAATCCTTTTGCCATTTTTCAATATAAAGAACTGGGAAGCTAGCACTTTATGTGTACTTTTCTTGAAGAGGCTGGCTTGGAGGTGCTCTATGAAGCACTGCTTTTTGCAGTTGAATTTTGAACCAAAAGTTCTTTTGAGGGCTGTAAAGGGAACAGGCTTAGGAATACCAATCTTTGCAAAATGCCTAGAACTTGTCTGGATTTTCTCAATTAAGAATTCCCACTTAGAATCTTAAATCATAGGGTAGAAGGAATCAGATATACATGGATACTGGTGGCCTTAGACAGGTATGTCACATTGTGGCCCTTAACAACAAAAGGAAGAGAACATCTGTCTCTAATGGGATCCTGTCCATTAGCTCAGTTCTTTAAGTGCCTGTTTAAGGGAAACATTCAGGCTCAGGATGTTGTGGCTCGAACCCAGATACTCCCACCAACCCAACAATGCCCTAAAGTCATCTTGAGGCAGCCAAAACAAAACAAAACAAAACAAAACAAAACAAAACTTCTGCCATTTTTTAATAGACAGAACTGGGAGGCCATCACTTTTGGTGTACTTTTCCTGAAGAGCCTGGCATGGTGGTGTGGTATGAAGTATTGCATTTCCCAGTTTACTTTTGAACCTGAAGTCTTCTTGTGGATTGTAAAAGGGAACACTCTTAGAAGACAAATCTTTGGATAATGCCTAGAACTTGTCTGGATTTTCTCATTTGAGAGTTCCCTCTTAGAAACTTAAATCATAGGGTAGAAGGAAACAGATATACATGGACATTTGTGGCCTTGAACACGTGTCTGGCATTGTAGCCCTTAAGAACAAAGGGAAGAGAACATTTTTTTCAGTGGGGGCCTACCCTTTAACTCACTTGCTTAACTATCTACTTAAGTGAAGGCCACGAAGCTGTGGTTCAAACCCAGATACTGCTGCCAAACCAGAAATGCCCTGAAGGCATCTTGAGTCAGCCAAAAAAAAATCCTTCTGCCATTTTTGAATATAAAGAACTGGGAGGACAGCATGTTAGGTGTCATTTTCCTGGAGAGGCTGGCATGGTGGTGCTGTATGAAGCACTGCTTTTCACAGTTGAATTTTTAACCAGAAGTCCTTTTGATGGCTATAAAGGGGAATAGGCTTAGGAACACAAATCTTTGGAAAATGCTTAGAATTTGTTTTGATTTTCTCTATTAAGAATTCCCACTTAGAAACTTAAATCATGGGGTAGAAGGAATCAGATATACATGGATACTTCAGGCCTTACACAGGTGTCTTTCATTATGGCCCTTAACAACAAAGGAAAGAGAGCATGTGTTTACATTTGTGTCCTGCTTATTAGCTCAGTTGTTTAATTGTCTTCTTAATTGAAGCTGTCAGGCTCAGGATGCTGTGGTTCAAACCCAGATACTCCTGCCAAACCAGAAATGCACTGAAGGCATCTTGAGGCAGAAGAAAAAAAAGAAAGAAAGAAAAAAGGAAAAAACCCTTCTGCCATTTTTCAATATAAAAAAAATTGAGAGGCCAGCACTTTAGGTGTACTTTTCCTCAGAGGCTGTAATGATGGTGCTCTATGAAGTACTGCATTTCCCAATTGACTTTTGAACCTGAAGTCCTCTTGAGGACTGTAAAGGGGAACACTCTTAGAAGGCCAATCTTTTGAAAATGCCTAGAACTTTTCTGGATTTTCTTGATTGAGAATTCCCACTTAGAAACTAAAATCATAGGGTAGAAGGAATCAAATATACATGGACACTTCAGGACTTAGACAGGTGTCTCTCATTGAGGCCCTTAACAAAAAAGGGAAGACAACATGTGTTTCTAATGGGGGTCTGTCCATTAACTCAGTTATTTAAGTGCCTGTATAAATGAAGCAGTGCATCTTAGGATGGAGCTGTTCGAACCCAAATATTTCCACAAAACTAGAAATGCTTGAAACCATCTTGAGGCCACCAAAAAAAAAAAACAAAAAAACAAACAAAAAAAAACCTTCTGCTATTTTTCAATATAAAGAACTTTGAGGCCAACTATTTACCTGTACTTTTCCTGAAGTGGCTGGCATGGTGGTGCTGTATGAAGTATTGCGTTTTGAAGTTGAATTTTGAACATGAAGTCCTTTTGAGGGCTGTAAAGGAGAACCAGCTTAGGAACACCAATCTTTGGAAAATGGTAGAACATGTCTGGATTTTGTCAATTAAGAATTCCCACTTAGAAACTTAAATCTATATAGGATAGAAGGAAACAAATATACATGTACACTTTGGCACAATGACACGTGTCTTGCATTGTTTCCCTTAAAAACAAAGGGAAGATAACATGTGTTTCTGATGGGGGCCTGAACAGTAGCTCAGTTCTTTAAATGCTTGCTTAAGTGAAGCAGTCAGGCTCAGGATGCTGTGGTTCAAACCCAGATACTCTTGCCAAACCAGAAATGCCCTAAAGGAGTCAGATATACATGGACAGTTCAGGCTATGGACAGATTTCTCTCATTGTGGTGCTTATCAGCAAAGGGAAGAGAACTTGTGTTTCTAATGGGGGCCTGAAGGCATGTAGACTTGGCAAAAAAAATCCTTCGGCCACTTTTCCTTATAAAGAACAGGAGGCCAGCACTTCAGGTGTACTTTTCCTAAAGAGCTGGCATGGTGTTGCTGTATGAAGTACTGCATTTCCCAGTTGAATTTTAAGCAGGAAGTCATCTTGAGGGCTGTAAGGGTAACATTGTTAGAAGACCAATCTTTGTAAAATGCCTGGAAATTGTCTCGATTTTTTCAATTAAGGATTCCCACTTAAAAACTCAAATCATAGGGTAGAAGATAGCAGATATACATGGACACTTCAGGCCTTTGTCAGATTTCTCTCATTGTGGTACTTAACACAAAGGGAAGAGAACATGTGTTTCTAATGGGGCCTGTCCATTAGCTCAGTTGTATAAGTGCCTGGTTAAGCAAAGCAGTCAGGGTCAGGATGCTGTGGTTTGAACCCAGATATTCCTGCCATAAGAGAAATGCCCTGAAGGCATCCTGATGCAGAAAAAAAAAAAAAACATATTCTTTTGGCATTTTTCAATAAAAAAACTGAGAGTCCAGCACTTTAGGTGCACTTTTCTGAAGAGGCTGGCATGTTGGTGCTGTATGAAGTACTGCATTACCCAGTTGACTTTTGAACGTGAAGTCCTCTTGGGGATTGTAATGGCAAACACGCTTAGAAGACCAATCTTTGGAAAATGACTAGAACTTGTCTGGATTTTCTCGATTAAGTGTTTCCACTTAGAAACTTGAATCATAGGGTAGAAGGAATCAGATATATATGGACATTTCAGGTCTTAGACAGGTGTCTTGGATTGTGGCCCTCAACATCAAAGGGAAGATTAGCTGTGTTTCTAATGGGGGCCTGCCCATTAGCTGCGATGTTTATGTGCCTGTTTAAGGGAAGCACTCAGGCTCAGTGTGATGTGGTTGGAAACTAGATATTCCCTTAAAATTAGAAATGCCCTGAAGGCACCTTGAAGAGGCCAAAAAAAAAAAAAAAAAATTCCAGACCCTCCTTCTGAGCTTTTTCCATATGAAGAACTGGGAGACCAGCACTTCAGGTGTACTTTTTCCGAAGATACTGGCATGGTGGTGCTGTATGAAATACTGTGTTTCCCAGTTCAATTTTGATCGGGAATTCCTTTTGAGTGCTGTAAAGGGAACTGGTTTAGGAAGACCAATCTTGGGTCACCAAAACAAAAAAAAAATCTTTCTTCCACTTTTTCAAATAAAGACCTGGGATGTCAGCACTTCAGGTGTACCTTTTCTGAAGAGACTGAGTTGCTGGCTCTCTATGAAATACTTCCTTTCCCCATTGAATTTTGACCTAGAAGTCCTCTTGGCAGTGGTAAAGGGCTTCAGGCTTAGGAAGGACCATCATCCCAACATGCCTAGAACCTCTCAGGACATTCTCCATTAATAATTCACACTTAAAAACATAAATCATATGGTGGAAGGAATGAGACAAACATGGACAAGGCAGGCATAAACAAGTGTCACACATTGTGGTCCTTAAAATAAGGATGAGAACATGTGTTTCTAATGGGTGCCTCATAACTGAAACATATGCTGTGGTCTGAACCCTAATACTCGTGCCACACCAGAAATGGACTGAAGGCAAATTGAGTCCCCCCAAAGAGAAAAAAAAATCCTTCTGCTATTTTTCTATATCAAGTACTGGGAGGTTGGAACTTTAGGTATACTTATGCTGAAGAGACTGTCATGAATGTTGTTTATGAATTACTGTGTTTTCCATTTGAATTTTAGACCAGAATTGCTGTTGCGGCTGTATATTTTAACAGGCTTAGGAGCTCCCATCATCCTAAACTTCTAAACAACTGTCTGGAATTTCTCCACTAAGAATTCACTCTTAGAAACAAAAACATAAGGAGATTGCAGGAGATTTACATGGAGATTGCAGGCCTTATACAGGTGTCTCGCATTGTGGCCCTAAAAAAAAAAAATGAGATGAGAAAGTGTGATTGTATTTGGGGCCTTCCCCTTTGCTCAGTTTTTAAACGCATGTTTGTTCATAGTAGTCAGGCTCAAGATGCTATGCTTCAAGCCCCAGAACCCATGCCAGTAACAGCTGCCCTGAATGCCTTCTGAGACAACAACAAACTAATCCTTCAGACATTTTTCCATATAGAGAACTGGGAAGCCAGAATTTCAGGTGTAGTTTTTCTGAGGAGAAAGTCTTGGTGGATATTGTGAATTTCTGGGGTAGCCAAGGGAATTTTGAACCAGAAATTCAGCTTTTCCTCAGACTCCTGAACAGACTGATGAAGGCCCTGCTTCACAAAATGCCTAGCATTCAGATGGACTTTCACTAATTAGAACTCATTCTTAGAACACTAAGAGTTCTAAGAGTTCTTAGAGTGAGTTCTAAGAGGAGAAATACCTACTCTTCTCATAACATAGGTTCAAAAGAAACAGAAATACATAGACAGGTGAATGCTTTTACTAGACTACGGCAATGTTGACAGTTGCAGTAAAGAGGAGACAAAAAGTCTTTTGAATTCTGATGTGCTCATTATCTTATTTCTTTCAGAGCCTATTGAATCAGAGCACTGATTCTCAGGATGCTGTGTTTTGAATACCCTGTTCTAGACCCATACCACACCTGACCTGAAGGCACCCTGGGCCAGCAGAAAATAAAAGAAATCCATCTCATCTTGCTCTGTACATGGAACTCAATGGTAGAATTTTCAAAGGTACTATTTCTGAGGAGACTGGCATGGTGCCAATCTATGAATTGATGCATTTTCCTATTGAACTTTGGCATCTGTATAGGAGAACAGACTTAGGAGGCCCATTCTTCCAAATGTGCCTAGAACCTCTATTGAAATTTTCGATTAAGAATTCACACTTAGAAAGAAATGATATGGTGGAAAGAATCAGATATACATGGAGAAGTCAGGACTCACACAGGTGTCTCACATTGTGCCCCTTAAGGATCAAGGGATGAGAAAGTGTTTTTCTAATGTAAGCCTCCACATAGACTCAGTTTGTTTAAGTACCTGCTTAAACAAAGGTTTCAGGCTCAGGATGCTGTGTTTTGAAGCCATTTGCTCACGTCAAACCAGAAATGCCCTCAAGATATCTTGAGGCTGCCAAAGGGGAAAAAAATCCTTCTTCCATTTTTCCATATATAGAACTCAAAGACCAGAACTTCAGGTATATTTTTCCTGAGGAGACTGTCATTAAGATTATCTTTGAATTACTTCATTTTCCAGTAGAATTTTGAATTACAATTTCTACTGTAGGTTGTATATTGGAACAGCCTTTTGAGGGCCCATCTTCCTAAAGTGCCTAGAAACTCTCTGCAATTTCTCCAGTAATAATGCACACTTAGAAACAGAAACCATAAGAAAAGAACCAGATTTACATGAAGAATGTAGGCCTTACACAGGTGTCTCACATTGTGGCCCTTAAGAATAAAGTGATGAGAAAATATGTTTCTAATTGGGGCCTGAACATTAGTTCAGTTATTCAAGTGCCTGCACAAACAAAGGAATCAGGCTCAGGATGCTATGGTTTGAGCCCCAGAACCCAGTGAAACCTGCACTGAAGGCATTATAAAGCAATCAAGAAAAAAAAATCCTCTGCCATTGTTCCATATAAAGAAAGAACTGGGAGGCCAGAATTCAGGTATAGTTTTTCTGAGGAGACTGGCCTAGTAGATATGTTGAAATTCTAGGGTAGCCAAAGGAATTTTGAACCAGAAATTCAGCTTTTTCCTGGATTAGGGTAAAGACTGAGGAAGGCCCTGCATCACAAAATGCCTAGCATTCAACTGGACTTTCTCCTTTTAGAACTCACTTTTAGAAATCTAAGAGTTCTAAGAGTCATTTCTAAGATGAGAAAGAATGCTTCTTCTCATAACATAGCACCAAACAATTACATATACATGGGCAAGTGAATGCTTTCACCAGACTGGGATGTTGTTGACAGTTACAGTAAAGAGGAGAGAAAGAGTCTTTTTAATTTTGGTGTGCCCATTACCTTAGTTCTTTCAGAGCTTATTGAATAAGAGCACTGAGTCTCAGGAGGCTGTTTTTTGAATCCCCTGTTCCTTGATCCTTAACGCATATGCCCAGATGTCAAACTGGCCCAGCAGAAAAGAAAAAACAAAAGTCCATCTCAACTTGCTCTGTACATGGAACTCAATGTTAGAATTTACAATGATACTATTTCTGAGGAGACTGGCATGGTGGTGATGTATGAATTACTGCATTTTCCAAATGAATTTTGGACCAGAAGTACTGTTGACATCTGTATAGGGGAAGAGACTTAGGAGGGCCTCTCTTCCAAAGTGTCCAGAAACTCTCTGAAAATTCTCCATTATGAATTGACACTTAGAAATATAAATGATATGGTAGAAAGAATCAGATATAGGGGCCAGGGAGATGGCTCAGTGGAATAAGTGCTTCCTTGGCAAGCACAAAGGCCTGAATTCAATCCCTGGTTCCACCAAGAAAAAAAAAATGGAATCAGATATACATGGAGAACTCAGGCCTTACAGAAGTGTCCTGCATTATGGCCCTGAACAATCAAGGGATGAGGTGTTTTTCCAATGGGGGCCTCCACATTCACTCAGTTGTTTAAGTGCCTGCTTAAACAAAAGATTCAGGATCAGGATGTTGTGGTTCAAATACAGATGCTTACACTGAACCAGAAATGCCCTGAAGGGATCTTGAGGTCACCAAAGAAAAAAAAAAAGAAAGAAAATAATCCTTCTGCTATTTTTCCATATAAAGAACTGGGAGGCCAGAACTTCAGGTATACTTTTGCTGAGGAGACTGTCTTGAAGTTGATCTATGAATTACTGCATTTTCTAATTAAATTTTAGACTGGAAGTCCTATTGGCATCTGTATAGTGGAACAGACTTGGAAGTGCCCTTCTTCCAAAAATACCTACAACCCCTATGGAATTTCTCCACTAAGAATTCACACTTAGAAACAGAAATGATACAGTGGAAAGAATCATATACACGTAGAGAAGTCCGACCTTACACAGGTGTCTCGCACTGTGGCTCTTAAAAAGCAAGGGTTGAGAAATTGTTTTCTAATGGGGGCCTCCCCATTCACTCAGTTGTTTAAGTGCCTGCTTAAACAAATGAGTCAAGCTCAGGGTGCTATGGTTTGAACCCCAGAACCTACACCAGCCAAATATGCCCTGAATGCATTCTGAGACAACCAAAAAAAATCCTTTTGCCATTTTTCCATATAAAGAACTGAAAGGCCAGAATTTCAGGTATACTTTTTCTGAGGAGACTGTCATGAAGATTATCTATAAGTTACTGCATTGAATTTTGGACCAGAACTGCTATTAGTGACTGTATAGTAGAACAGGCTTAGGATGGCCCATCTTTCTCAAGTGCCTAGAAAAATCTCTGTAATTTTCCACTAAGAATTCGTACTTAGAAACATAAATAATAAGGAGGAAAGAACCAGATTTACATGGAGATGGCAGGCCTTGCACAGGTGTCTCGCATTGTGGCGCTTGAAAATGAAGTGATGAGAAAGTGTGTTTCTAATTGGGGACTTCCCTTTAGCTCAGTTATTTAAGTGTCTACTGAAACAATAGAGTCAGGCTCAGCATGCTATGGTATGAGCCCCAAAATCTGCCAGCCAAACCTGCCCTGAATTCACTCAGAAAAAAAAAAAAAAAAAAAAAAAAAAAAAAGTCCTTCTGCCATTTTTCTATATAAAGACCTGGGAGGCTAGAATTTCATGTATACTTTTTTTGAGGAGACTGGCCTGGTGGATATGGTGAATTTCTGTGGTAACCAAAGGAATTTTGAACCAGAATTTCAGCTTTTCCCTGGATTCTAGAACAGAATGAGGAAGGCCCTGCATCACAAAATGCCTAGCATTCAGCTGGACTTTCTCTTCTTAGAACTCACTTTTGAACTCTAAGAGTTCTAAGAGTTAGTTCTAAGAGGAGAAAGAACTCTTCTTATAACACAAGGTCAAAACAATCAGATATACATGGACAAGTGAATGCTTTCACTAGACTGTGGCAATGTTGACAGCTGCAGTAAAGAGGAGAGAAAGAATCCTTGTAATTCTGGTGTGTCCATTACTTTATTTGTTTCAGAGCCTATTGAATCAGAGCACTGAGTCTCAAGATGGTATGTTTTGAATCCCCTGTTCTTTGATCCTTAAAACACCTACCTTGAAGGGAACCTGACCTAGAAAAAAAATCAATCTCAACTTGTTTTTTACATGGAACTCGACAGCAGAATTTTCAATCATATTATTTCTGAGGAGACTGGCATGGTGGTGATTTATGAATTACTGCTTTTTCCAGTTGAATTTTGGACCAGAAGTCCTGTAGGCATCTGTGTATGGAACAGAATTAGGAGGACCCTTCTTCCAAAAGTGCCTAGAAACTCTCTGGAATTTTTCCACTAAGAATTCACACTTAGAAACAGAAGTGATATGGTTGAAAGAATCAGATGTACATAGAGATGTTAGGCCTTACATAGGTGTCTCGAATTGTGGCCCTTATCACTCAGGGGAGCAGAAATTGTGTTTCTAATGGGGGCCTGCCCATTAGCTCAGTTATTTAAGTGACTGCTTAAACAAACCTGTCAGGCTCAGGATGCTGTGTTTATGTCCCGAGAACTCTCATGAGCCAAGCCTGCCCTGAAGGCATTCTGAGACAAACAAAAAAAAATCCTTCTACCATTTTTCCGTATAAAGAACTGGGAAGATGGACGTTCAGATATACTTTTTCTGAAGAGAAAGGCATGGAGGTGATCTATGAATTACTGCATTTTCAAAGTAAATTTTTGACCAGAAATACTGTTGGGGCTGTACAGGGAAATAGACTTTGTAAGGTCAATCTTCACAATGTGAGTAAAAACTCACTGCTATTTCTCCACTAAGAATCCAAACTCAGAAGCACAAATTGTAGGGTAGTAAGAAACAGATATGCATGGAGAAGTTAGGACTTATACAGGTGCCTTGCATTGTGGACCATAACAATCAAGTGATGAGAAAGTGTGTTTCTAATGGGGGCCTGCCCCTTTGTTCAGTTAGTTAAGTGCCTGCTTAAGGAAAGCTTTTAGGCTTAGGATGCTCTTGTTTGAGCCCTAGAACCCACGCCAACCAAATCTGGAATGAAGGTATTCTGAGACAAGCAAAAAACAACAACAACAGCAACAACAACAACAACAATAAAAACAAACAAGAAACAAAAAAAAACAGGAACAAAAAATTTCATTCTTCCAATTTTCAATTTATAATTTATAATGAACTGGGAGGCCAGAACTTCAGGTATTCTTTGTCAGATCAGACTGGCCTCGTGGGTGTGGTGAATTTCTGGGGTATCCAGAGAAATTTTGAACTGGAAATTCAGCTTCTCTCTGGATTCGGGAACAGACTGAGGAATGCCCTCTTCCACAAAATGCCTAGTATTCAGCTGGACGTTCTCCTCTTGGAACTCAATCTTAGAAGTCTAAGAATTCTAAGAGTGAGTTCTAAGAGGAGAAAATCTTTTTCTCCCAACATAGGTTTGAAGCCATCAGATGTACATGGACAAGTGAATGTTTTCACTAGACTGGTGCAATGTTGATAGTCGCAGCAAAGAGGAGAGCAAGAGTCTTTGTAGGGATGGGGAGATGGCTCAGTGGAATATGCACTTCCCAGGCAAACGCAAGTGCCTGAATTCAATCCCCGGTTACACACACACACACACACACACACACACACACACACACACAAAATGTCTAATTCAGGTGTTCTCATTATCTTAGTTCTTTCAGAGCCTACTGAGTCAGAACACTGAGTCTCAGGATGTTGTGTTTCAAATCCCCTGTTCCTTGAACCTTAAGACACCTGCCCTGCATTCAACTAGACCCAGCATTAAAAAAAATCAATTGCAACTTGTTCTGCACATGGTAGTTGATGGTAGAATTTTCAATGATACTATTTCTGAAGAAACTATCATGGTGGTGATCTATGAATTAGTGTGTTTTACTGTTGAATTTTGAGCCAGAAGTCCTGTTGGGGGCCACATAGGGAAAGAAGTTTAGGAGGTCCCATCTTCTCAAAGTACCAAGAACCTGTCTGGACTTTCTACATTTATACTTAGAAACACAAATCATGTGGTGGAAAGGGTCAGATATGTAAGGACAATTCAGGCCATACACAGGTGTCTTGCATCGTGGCCCTTAAGAATAAAGGCATGAGAAAGTGTTTCTAATGGGGGCCTTACTATTAGCTAAGTGGTTTAAGTGCCTTCTTAAAGAAAGCCATCAGGATCAGGACGCTGTAGTTCGATCTTCAGCCACACCACTGTATAGAAGACCTGTTCTGAAGGCATTCTATAGCTACAAAAAAAAAAGAGTCCTTGTGCCATTTTTCCATATAAAGAACTGGGAGGCAGGATATTCAAGTATACATTTTGTGAGGAAACTGGTGTGGTAGACTTGGTGAATTTCTGTGGTAGCCAAAGGAATTCTTCTTTTTTAAAAAATAATTTTATTGAAACAGTTTCAAAACTGATCAGTTGGACACTTTCAATAATTAATACATTGCCTATTGTTGTATCCATAGTGGAATTTTGAGCATGAAATTCAGTTATCCATTGGATACTAAAACAGACTTAGATGTGATAAGCCTCCCCAAATGCCTATAATTTAGGTGGAATTTCTCAACTTATTACTCAATCTTAGAAACAAAAATAAGATGGTTGAAACAGTAAGATATAGATATACATGGACAAGTAAATGCTTTCACTAGATTGGCACATTGGTGGACATAGAAGGAAAGAAGAGAGAAATTTTTCCTAATTTCAGTGTGTTCATTAACTGAGTTTTTTCAGTGCCTAATACATTTACAACTGAGTTCAGGTTGCTGTGGTTTAAAACCTCAGTTCCATGACCCTTACCACACCTGTCCTACAGGTAAAATGAGCCAGCAGAAAAAAAAAGGAAAATAAGTAAACCATCTCAACTTGTTCCGTACATGAAACTGCATGGTAGAATCCTCAATAATACTTTTTCTGAGGAGACTGGCATGGTAGTGATTGTGTATTTCATTTGAGTATTGAACCAGAAATCCTTCTGGAGGCTATATTGGGGCAAAGGCTTAGGATGACCCATATTCTAAAGTGCCTAAAACTTGTCTGGACCTTCTCCATTAACAATTCACTCTTAGAAACACAAATCATATGGTGAAAAGGATAAGATATACAAGGACATGTCAGGCCTCACACAAGTGTCTCACATTGTGGACCTTAACAATAAAGGCATGAGAAAGTGTGTTTCTCATGGAGGTCTGCCTATTAGCTCACTTGTTTAAGTGCTTGTTTAGCAAAGACTTCCTGCTCCGAATGCTGTTGTTGGATCTCCAGACACTCAGGGCAAACCAGACCTAACATGAAGGCATTGTGTGCATGACAAAAAATAATAATAATAACAATAAAATAATCTTTCACCATTTTTCCATGTAAAGAACTGGGAACCAGAACTTCAGGTATACTTTTTTCTGAGGAGAAAGGCATGGAGGTGGTCTATGAATTACTGCATTTTCAAGTTGAATTATGGACTGAAAGTCCTGTTGCGGTCTGTATAAAAGAACAGGCTTAAGAGGGCCTATCTTCTCAAAGTGCCTAGAAACTCTCAGGAATTTATCCACCAAGAAAACACACTTAGAACCAAAAATCATGAGGAGGAAAGAATCAGATCTACATGGAGAAGTCAGGCCTTACACAGGTGTCTTGCCCTTAAGAATAAAGTCATGATAAAGTGTGTTTCTAATGGGGATTTCCCTATTAGCTCAGTTATTTAAGTGCCTGCTTAAATAATGCAGTCAGTCTCAGGATACTGTGGTTTGATCCCCAGAACTCATGCCACCCAAACCTGCCCTGAAGGCATTCTGAGAAAATAAACAAACAAACAAAAATTCTTCTGCCATTTTTCCATATAAAGAACTGTGAGGCCAGAACTTCAGGTGTACATTTGTTGAGGAGAATGACATGGTGGTGAACTTCAGGTGTACATTTGTTGAGGAGAATGACATGGTGGTGATTTATGAATTACTTTGGTTTCCAGTTGAATTTTGAACCAGAATTGTAGTTGGGCGCTATAAAGTAGAACAGGCTTAGGAGGGCCCATCTTCCCCAAATGCCTAGAAACTTGGAATTTCTACACCAAGAATTCACACTTAGAAACATAAATCATATGGTGGAATAGGAACAGATATATATGGTTAAGTCAGGCCTTACACAGGTATCTCGCATTATGTCCCTTAAGAATAAAGTAATGAGAAAGTGTGTTCCTAATGGGGTCCTGCCTATGAACTCAATTATTTATGTGCCTGCTTAAGCAAAGCAGTCAGCCTCAGGATGCTGTGTTTCAAATTCACTGTTTCTTGGAACTTAGCACACTTGCCTTGAAGGCCACTTGAGCCTGCAGGGAAAAAAAAAATTCCATCTCAAATTGCTGTGTCATTGGACTTCCACTGTGGAATCTTCAACTATAATTTTTCTGATTAGATTGGCAATTGGCATGCTGCTGGTCTATAAAGTACAGGACTTTGCAGTTGAATCTTGAACCAGAATTCCTGTTGGGCGCTGTATATGTATAGTGGAAAAGGCTTAGAATGGTCCATCTTCCCAAATTGCCCAGAACCTTTATGCACTTTCTCCATTAACAATTAAGACTTAGAAACACAAATCATATAGTGAAAAGAATCAGATATACAAGGACAAATCAGACCTTACACAGGTGTCTCACATTGTGGCACTTAACAATAAAGGCATGAGAATGTATTTCTAATAGGGACCTGCCCATTAGCTTAGTTGTTTAAGTGCCTGCTTAAATAATGCTTTCAGGCTCAGGATGCTGTTGTTCGATCCTCAGAAACTCAGGCCAAACCAGAGCTGCCCTGTAGACATTCTTTACTTGCCAAAAAAAAATTCCTTGTGCCTCTTTTAAATATAAAGAACTGGGAGGCCAGATCTTCAAGTATACTTTTTCTGAGGAGAGTGCTTGGTGGTCATGGTGAATTTCTGGGGTAGACTAATGAATTTTGTACTGGAAATTCAATTTTGCTGGATAAAGTAACAGACTCAGGATGGTTCAGTTTCCCAAAATGTGTATAACTTATCTGGACTTTTTCTACTTAAACTCACTCTTAGAAACAGAATTCATACAGTCAAATTAGATATGCATGGACAAGTGAATGCTTTCACTAGACTGGCACATTGGTGATCATAGCTGTAAAGACGAGAGAGTCTTTCTAATTTCTGGGTGTCATTTACCTGAGTTCTTTCAGTGCTCACTGAATCAGACAACTGTGCCACAATTCTCTGGGCTTTGAATCCACTGTTCTTGGACATTACCACACTGCTGGGGAGTAGCAGGAAAAAAAAATAAAACTATAATAAATCCATCTCAAGTTCTGTACATGGAACGGAACTTGTCACTAAAATCTTCAATGATACCTTTTCTGAGGAAACTGGCATGATGGTGGTCTATGAATTACTGTGTTTTCCAGTTCAATTTTGAAGCAGAAGTCCTGTTTTAGGCTGCATAGAGCAAGAGATTCAGGAGGGCCCATCTTACCTAGAAAATGTCTGGACTTTCTGCATTAAGAATTTACACTTAGAAACACAAATCATGCAGTGGAAAGGATCAGATATGCAAGTACAAGTCAGGACTGATACTAGTGTCTCACATTGTGGCCCTTATCAATAAAGGCATGAGAATGTGTGTTTCTAATAGGGGCCTTCCATTAGCTCCATTGTTTAAGTGTCTGCTTAAAGAAAGCTGTTGGGCTCAGGATGCTGCAGTTCTATCTCCAGCCACACACTATAGGCAAGACTTATTCTGAAGGCATTCTGTGGCCACCAAAAGAAGAAATATTCTTCTGCCATTTTTCCATGTAAAGAACTGGGAGGCTGAATTTTCAGGTATACTTTCTCTGAGGAGACTGTTGTGGTACACTTGGTGATTTTCTGCATTAGCCAAAGGAATTTTGAACTGGAAATTCAGTTTTTCACTCGATACCAGAACAAACTTAGGGATACTCAGCCTCCCAAAATGCCTATAATTTAGGTGGACTTTCTCTACTTATTACTCACTCTTAGAAACACAAATCAGATGGTTGAAACAGTCAGATATAGATATACATGGACAAGTAAATGCTTTCACTAGACTGTTACATTGGTGGTCACAGATGGAAAGAGGAGAGAAAATGTCTTTCTACTTTTGGTGTGCCCATTACCTGAGTTCTTTCATTGCCTAATGCATCAGAAAACTGAGTGTCAGGTTTCTGTGTCTCAAATCCTCATTCTGCAAGCCTTACCACACCTGCCCTGAATGCAACTTGAGCCAGCAGAAAAAAAATCCATCTCAATTTGTTCTGTACATGGAACTTAATTGTACAATCTGTAATGATACTATTTCTGAGGAGACTGGCATGGTGGTGATCTATGAATTTCTGTGTTTTCCAGTTGAATTTTGAACTGGTAGTCCTTTTGGGGGCTGTATTGGGGAATAACCTTAGGAGGGCCCATCTTCCAAAGTGCCTAGAACCTGTCTGGACTTTCTCCATTAATAATTCACACTTAGAAACACAAATCATAAGGTGGAAAGAATCAGATATAGAAGGACAAGTCAGGCCTCACAAAGGAGCCTCGCATTGTGGGCCTTAATGATAAAGACATGATAAATTGTGTTTCTAATGGGGGCCAGTCCATTAGCTCAGTTGTTTAAGTGCCTTCTTAAAGAAAACAGTCTGTCTCAGGATGCTGTCTTTCAAATCTACTGTTCCTATGGCCTTACCACACCTGGCTTGATGGCATTCTGAGGCTGCCAAAAAATAAAGGAAAAAAAAATCCTTCGCCATTTTTCCATATAAAGAACCGGGAAGCTGGATCTTCAGGTATACTTTTCCTGAGGAGACTGGTGTGCTGCACTTGGGGTACCGAAAGGAATTTGGAACCACAAATTCAGTTGTTTGCTGGATCGGGGGACTGACTTAGGAAGGCCCAGCTTCCCAAATTTCCAAGCACTTAGCTGGAGTTTCTCCACTTAGAACTCGCTCTTAGAAATACAAATCATACAGTAGAAAGTCAAAATATTTTCACTTGTTCCTCTTCTGAATTTTCAGTGTACTTGTAGTAATATAAGTCAGGAGAAGAAAGGTCAAATTCTTTTAACAACAGGAAAAGCTTAATCAAGGTCTTCAAATGCTTTGATTGAAGAAACCTAATATTGTTTTAAAATTGTATTGTAAAATGATAGGAAAAAAGACACAAGGAAACATATGAACTATACATTTTCTTGGCAAGTATGGTAATGGATTTGACAATTTTGTTATCGAATAATTAATGTTCAGTTATGTGCAGTACACTAAAACAATTTTATGGTAACAAATGCTTTACACACTTGATCAAATTAGCAGTTTTTATATATTAGTAGATTATGATGAATTTTATAGCTTTATAACTATTAAAACATTAGAAAATAGATAATCCTGTACAAAGAAAAATGTATCTATTAGGAAAAAGTTAAGATAAACCAGTACAGATATATGTGAGTACGCTCTTGTTGGTGTAATTTAACAGACTGTATCATACCTAGGCATCATCCATGGGAATAAAATAATCAGGAGAAGTTTGAATTTTTTTTAATCATAGGGAAATATATACAGGGTGTTCATGGTCTCACTATTAGATTGGACTCATAGTGATCTGTCTGTTAACAGCCTCCCAAGTACTGGGATTATAGGAGCACACCACCACACCCAGCCTCAATCAACAGCTCAGCACACTCTGGAGGCGGGGCCGGTATGGCAGGCCCAGGAGACATTATTTTATCCTTTAAATCAGATTTATGTTTCTAGATACTGTAAAGTCTCAGTATAATCAATTTCAATCACTTAGGCCTTGAGTGTACTTTCTCACACTATTTTATTAGTCATTTTGAAATGCCTATGATTTTTGCATTCATTTAACAGAGGGCAAAAAGAAGATAAAATTTATGAGTAAACTCCTCTCTCACTTCATTTTTCTTATTTCTATAATCCTTCCTTCCAGAAGGTAATCCCTTTGCATATATATCTTGCATCATCTTGCCCTTTAATGGCTAATCAGGAATCACCATCTAAAGCTTTAGAAGGAAACGTTTTATGTGGTTGTGGAAGAGAAAAAACCTTGCAACTTAGTGAAGAAGACATTAATAGGAAAATTATTTTAATTTTGCATTCCAGTGAGTGGATGATTCAAATTTCATCATATAAATTTTCAATAGCTTTGATTTGCTTAGAATTAAAAATGACCTTTGGAGGGCATTATGAAAGTCACATATGATACATATATTGCTAAATGAGTGAAATACTAAGACTCATTAACTGATTTAAATTAATAGTTCTAGCAAATATTTCATATGTCTTCTTGATATTCACATATCCTGTTTCTATAATTTCCTCTTCAAGGTTTAACCCATTTTTAGATTTTTTCTTGATAGTCTTGATTACTTATACAAATTTTTATTCTTATTGTTAACTATATACATTGCAATATGTTCTATTTATTGTTTACATTTCAACTTTCCTTAAAATACTTTTTTTCTGCAAAAGTGATAATTATCAATGTAAGTGAACATATGCAGATGCTCATCCACACATTATCCATCTATTCATCCATCTATCCATTTTTTCTTTGGAATTTTATTCTAAAAGATCATCCCATCCTTAACATTTTAAAAAATGTTATATTTTCAGATATTTGATGTTCTTGTATAACATGTGACATTATGAATTTTGTTTTTCTTCTTATTCTCAAGCTGTAGAACACATAGCTCTTGTCAAATTTAGTGGCTGGACTGTAATATCAGCACATGTTTGAAATGCTGTATTTACCACCTACTGATTTTCTATGTAATGTATACTTAAAACACCAAGAATCCTGCAATTCTGCATGTATTCTAGATTTCTAAAATTTAAAATAAATTTCTAATTTAGAATATTAATTTTTTGGATGTCTTATAAAATCCCAAGGAAAACTTTGGTGAAATTTTGTTCAGAAATTTACTTATTTAGCTGACTAACTGGGCAAATTATTTTTTTAAATATGACTCTTATTGGAACTCTACATAAAATACCTTTAACATGATATTAACTGAATAACATACACCATAAAGAGTTTATGGAGAATTCAAAGATGATAGCTAAAAATTAATTGTCTTAAATTCCTTTCAGTAAAAGAAATAGGAAAAAAATCCAATAATTTAGGATTTGCTTTTAGTAATTACTTAATGTAATTTTGCAAAGAGATAAAGCAAATGAAAATTGAACCTACATTCAGTTACTTCTCAAGCTCTGAAAGAAAGAAATTACTACTCAGACTCTGAGTGACCTTCAGACATACAAACCTGGTCATTGCTCAATGGGTGTCAGGATTCCCAGGACAGGAAGTTTCTCAACACTTTCTTTGTATTTCAACATAAGGTCATCACTTATCTTAGAGAAGTAGTATTTTAAGGGTCATAGTCCTTAAAAGTCATTGAACTATAACTGAAATTAATGCAAATATGTGCAATATAATATGTTTTGACACATTTCACAATGTTATAAAATTCTAACCTATAGAAGACAACTTGATTATCTGAGAGGCCACATCTCCAGAAAAATGTGTGATACGAAAAACATTGCAGTCATACTAGCACTCTGGGTTTGGGAAAAATATTAATTTCACTTTTAGTGTCTGAGTACCAAAAGAAAGATGAATGGTGGATATAGCAAAAGTACTCTAAAATTCTTCTGTCATTTTTCATTTTCTAATATGATTCAGAACCTCATATCTCTCCTTTCACTTATAGATGTAAAAGGTAGGAAATTTTCCCTTTAAATACAAATAATACTGATATCTGAGTAATTTAAATTATTAAGGTAGAAAAACAAACAATTTGTAGGAAGCAGAAAATATTTTGGCACTAATATTCTTTTGAAATATTTTTTTTCTGGAACATGTTTTAAAATTATAAGTAGGCATAGGGTCTGACATATAATTTTTGTGATCCCCAAACTACCACTGACTGTGATGAATAGATTTGATCTGAAAAAGTAAACCCTTACAACCTTGTCTCATTTATTTAGGAAGTAGTTCAATTTTAGAGCACGCACAGTAGAAACGAGTCCATGGATCTTGATCACCAAAAATCAAAATTATATTTTAATTATATTTTTACTGCTTCCTTCACATTTCAATTGTTATGTATTCTTTTATTTGCTTCATGGTCCATTTGGAATGCTGAAATGATTCTTTATAAGGGTAAACAAGATCATTATTTTATAATGTAGTATTTTATTTTATTCGTTCATTTTTTTGTTTTTATGTATTTAGTACAGGATCTACAGGGCCTCACCACACAGATCACACTAATAGTGATCATCCTCTTTCCAACCTCCCAAATTCTGGGATTACAGGTACACACCACCACACCCAGTCTCAATCACATCTCAGCACATCCAGGGGGTGGGGTCAGCACAGCATGCTGAGGATCGAATCCTGGTCCCTGTGTCTACCTAAGCAAGCACTTTAATCCGCTGGGCTATCTGGCTGCCCAATAAAGTATTACTTTAAATACATGTAGTTTATGTGTTTATTATTGACAATTGAATACATTGAACTTTCTTGTTTCAGAAATATGTAGTGGATGGAAATAAGGGCCACTGCAGATAACATGTTTCTATATTCAAGAGACCTCTCTTCTGTTAATATCACAATGCTTCTTTCTGCCAGCATTTTACACATACATTATCACTACCACAAATACTTAAATAAAGAATGTTAATCTATAACTTTTATGCTGTGAAGTTCTAATTTTGTTGAAGAAATAGTTGTTAGTTTGATAATTACATTTCTTTATTCACTGGGGTTAGCTTTCTTGTCTTTTCTTTCCTTCTTTTTTTTTTTCTTTTTTATGTATTTGGTACAGAGGTTCACTATTGTACTTGGACTTGTATGATCCTCCTGGATTTAGCCTCCCCAGAACTGGTATTATAGGTGTGTGCCACTGAACACAGTCTTGCTGGCTAGCTCTGCATGCCTGGCATTGGAGGCAGGGCCATTCTGGTGTGTGCTGCTGGGATTGAATAGGGTTAGCTTTCTAGATATCATATTCTTTTAGTGTACTTCTTCACAGTTACTAAAAAATAAAGATCTATATTTGCCATTTATTTTTGGAGGGAATTAGAGTTTTGATGTTTTCAAATTGCTTATATTAAGAGAGAGCAAATAAAAGCAAGAACACTAGAACTTTTTGTGGTGGAATCTTATAATAGGAAAATATGTGTCAATGAATATAATTGAGGAATCTTTAAGATCTCAAATGATCTAGAATAAAATATATGAAATCAGAAAATGCAAATCTCCAAAGATTGTAGTTTCTGCAATTAATTATAATTCTGCCATATATTGGATCTATTAGCAAAAGATACCTCTAGATATTTCTAGATACCATGGTAGTGTATGCCTTATATATGGTATTATCAGAGCTACTATGTATATGGAATTTATAATACTGTAATAGAGTGATGCCTAGAGTTTTAGTAAAGTACCCTTCTGAGTACATAAATGAGGTTATTTCCACTAAGAACTGGCATATTTCAGGATACTAAAGAGAGAAGGACTGCAAATGAGGGTACACCATTTGGTAGTCTGAGGCTCTCCAATGGAAGGGACTTCAGAACCTTGGGACCCTGGAAACCTGGCTTCTAGAGTGTACATTTCACCGTTGTGGATATTATTTGTGTACATCTCACTCAAGATTCCTTATTTCTATAGAGTGTGGAACTTCTCAATATATTGAATATTGATGGTTCAGATATTTTAAAAAATGCAATTATAAACTCAGTTCTTGATAAAGCTGCACTTTATATGTAATCATGCTTATCTTATTTTGGTGACTTTTCCTTTATGCCCTCCCCTCCTCTTTACTGTCCCCCTCCCCTTCCCTTCCTGTTGCCTTCTCCCTCCTCCTACCCTTCCTTTTTCTTCTCTACATTCCCTTTCTTCTTCTCATCCTCCTCCTTCTTTCCCCTTCTCACCTTTTCCTCCTCCGTTATTCCTCCTCTCTTCTTATTCCTCCTCTTATATTCAAGCATTAAATTGAGTTCACTTACTCAGCATCTGATAATAACAAAATAGAATACATATACTCTCTATAGTTTTATCAATAAATTAGATTCATAGGAGATGGTAAAATAAGTAAAAAGAAGACGTAGGAGCCCTTCCTGATTTCCCTGGTGTTTTCTATTTAGAAAATTATACTAAACATTAAGATCAGGACTTGACATTAACATATATTTATAGTTCTCTTTCATTTTACCACATACATGATTTTATATGAATACCATCATAATCAGGATGCAGAAATGTTCTTTAATTACACAGAATTTATGTGTACTACAAGAAGAATTTTTATATTTGTTTCTTTATCCTCTATGATATGTCATTTCTATAAACTATTAACCATTTTCTACTCCTCTATCTTTTTTTTTTTTTTTTTTTCAGCTCAGATTCATACTGACCCTGCTGTTTTCAGCCTCCCCAGTGCTGGGATTACAGGCATGCACCACTACACCCAGGCATGGTGGTGGCTCAGCACACCTTGGTGGGCGTGTCAGTGGCATGTCATGTTGGCTATCTAACCTGAACTATCCTGCTGGAGCTCCTGTAGCTTTGTTTTAAAATGGAGTAAAAATATGGTCCTTGGAGTATGACTTTTTCATATAGAATAATGTCCTTGATATTCATCTAAGTTGCATATCTCAATATTTAGATCTTTTTATTGAGAAGTAGTATTCCATGGTATAAGAATTCCATTGTCTGTTTATCCATTTACCTGTTGAAGAACATCTGAGATTTTCATATTTAGGTATTACAAGCAAAGGTGTGAAGAATAATCATGCACAGGTCTTTCTGTGAATGTAAATTCTTAAATCTCCTAAACATTCCTAGGTTAATGAGATTACTGTATGTTTGGATTTTAAGAAAATGCACAATTTATTCAAATGGTCATGCTAGCTAAAATTGCCAAGAGCAGTGTATGATACTATCATTTTCTCTGTGTTGTCACTAGTATTTGGCATTTTTGTTAATTTTTGAATGCATATAACAGGGATACACTGATATTCTATCTTCTTTATATGCACTTCAATTATGGTTAATGATGTTCAGCTTCTTTTTCTGCATTTATTTGTCATGCATATGTAATTTTTTGTGAAGTGTATCTTCCTTTTATCTACTTTTAAGTTTCTTTGCTGCTTCCTCTAACTTGGATATTTTTCATATATTTGAAGCATGAAGGCTTTCTAATGAAATGTCTGATTTGAAAATATCTTTCTAGCCAGTAGTTAGATTTTGCAATCTTCTTTTAATAAATATTTTAACTTTGCTAGTTCTTTATTTTTTTTCACATAAATATTAGAATCTATAAAATATCACTTAATTTTGATAATTGGAAACTTTACTATGTTAAGTCTTCTAGTCTATATGAATGGTAAAGTATATATGTAGATAGTGCTACAAAAACATGTATATTTTTGTGTTGGAATATCATTTGTAAATGCAGTTAAATACTGTTGGTGATGTGATTTTGAGTCCTTTCATGATATTTTTGTTTCTTTGATGTTGATGCTATTTCTGGGGATGTAGCTTACTGGTAGAGTACCTGGCTGGCAAGTGTGAAGTTCTGAGTTTAATTGTCGGTATCCACCCAACACACTAAAAAAAAAAAAAAAAAAAAGATACTGTTGCTATTACAACTGTTGAAAGAGGACTATTGAAGTCTTCAACTGTTTTCCCTTTTGTTCCTTCATGTATTTATAATGTTTGCAAATATACACTGCAAATTATTGTATTTTTTTAAACTTTATTTTATTTTGAAAAGTAAAAGCAAGGCAAGAACAAAAATCAGAAATGAAAGAAACAGGGAAATATACAATAATGCGTATGTTACAGATTTTCAAACCAAGAATAATTGATTAACAATGTTTGATATATTATCTATTTTATCGTCAAAACTTTTGCTCAGATTAGCATATATAGTTATGTAAGCTGGGACATATGGCTAGATATTACCACTTGCTTTCACAAAACCATAAATATTTGTTCTTTTATATTTTCTATCTCTTTTGTTATAATTGTTTCAATAGAGTAGAGTAACAATTAACATGACATTAGAAAGGATACACATTTAGAAGACAAAAATGTGAGGTATTCAAGCACAGTTTTGGTATATGCATTGCTGCCTGGCAAGCACAAGGTCCTGAGTTCAATCCTCAGCACCAAAAAAAAAAAAAAAAAGAAAAGAAAATTATTGTATTATACTTTTCTGTCCTCCATATAGTTGCTTGGATTGCAAATATCAGCATACAGAATTAGACAAAGTGAAAATCCTATTAAGTGCTATTTTCAAAAGACTGATGGAGATTTTTAGTACAATCACCTCAGCCATCCTGTATATATACTTGCATGTTTTTCCCCTACATTTTTCTTTTCTTTTCTCCTTTCTCTCCTTTTCATTGCTTAATCCTTAAGTTCCATTTATTTCTGTTTACTATATCTGTTATACATTTCAGATTTTATTTCTTCATTTGGTCCTTACATGAGGGAGACAATGATATTTACATATGTGGGTCTAGTTTCTTTTACATGTGACTGTAGCCTCTATGTTCATCCACTTAGTTATGAAGGGTTTGTCTTTTTTTGGAGTGGAATAATACTATGTTGTATAAAAATATCACATATTTTTCATCTATCCCTCTGGTGATGGGCATTTTGATTACTTCCAAGATTTGGCTATGACAAAACTTGCTGGTGTAAACATGGGTGCACATAAATCATTGTGAGATAATGTTTTTAGTTCTTCTGGGAAAATTCACAGGAGGGGAATAGCTGGATTGAATGGGATTTCCAGTTCTAATTTTTTGAGGAGTCTCCAATCTGATTTCCTTAGTGGTTATACCAGTTTACATTAACACAGAATGTGCAGAAGTGTTCATTTTTCTATCCAGTTTCTATCCAGCATTTATTATTAATTGATTTCATTATGATAGTTATTCTTTTGGGGTAAGATGGTCTGTCAATATTGTTTAATTTGCATTTCTTGAATGGCCAGTGATGGGAAGCATTTTTTTCATGTATATATTTTCTTCTTGTACTTTTTCCTCTGAGAAGTGTGTATTCATCTCAGATGCCAATTTTTAAATTTAGTTTTTAAGTTTTGGGGCCGTATATTTTTTAGTTCTTTATATATTCTAGATAGAAGACCTTGTACTGAAAGATTATTGAGCAATATTTTTTTTATATATTTGCAGGTTATTTTTTACTCTATTAAAACTTCTCAATAAAAGAGAGATCCTAACTGTTCATTCTTTGAAGTACTTCCTGTGTAGTTTGACTTTTGTTCATGAACTTCTTGACTACCTCTTTGTCTTCAAGATTTCCACCTAATTTCTCAGGACATTTAATGTTTCTGTTTTGATATTTATGTCTTTAATGCATTTTGACTTTGGTTTAGTGCTTAATGATAGACCTGGGTCTAGCTTTAATTTTTAGTATGTAGAGATCCAGTTTTACCAGCACGATTTGTTAAAGAGGCTATGTTTCTTTCAGTGAACATGTTTGGTCACTTTGTCAAAGTTAAGATGGCTAAGTGTGTTTGTAGTTGTATCTGCAACTTTTAACCTGTTCCATTGGCCCTCAGATCTTTTTGTTTGCCAGTGCCATTCTTATTTTATCACACTAGATTTGTAGTATAATTTCAAGTCATTGATTGTAATACCTCCTCCTTTGCCTTTGTTGCCCAGCTTATGTTTGCTATTCTAGGTCTTTTCTGGTTCCAAATAAATATTAGGAATATTTTCTCTTGATCCATGAGGCATGTTGGAAGTATTTTGATGGGGGTTGTGTTAAATCTGTAAAATCATTATGAGACTATGGCCATTTTCACAATGCTGGTTCTTCCTATTCAGGAACAAGAAATATCTTTCCATTTTCTGAAATTCTCTTTGATCTCTTCTCTTTTTACACAATACTGAAATATCTTTGCATAGATCTTTTATTTCCTTAGATTGATTCCTAGGTATTTCATTTATATGAGTGTAATTGTGAAGGGTATTGTTTCTCTAATTTCTCTCTCAGTATGTTTGTTATCTGTGTAGAGGAATGCAATTCACTTTTGGATACTGACTTTGTAGCTTACTATGATACTGAATTTGTTTACTAATTCTAGAAGCTTATTGGTGGAATATTTTGGGCCTTCCAAATAGAATATCATGTCATCTGAAAATAATGATAGTTTAAGTTTTTTCCTTTTCCTATTATTCCTTTTATTTCTCTCTCTAGTCTAATGGCTCTTACTAATGTTTACAGAACTATACTAGATATGTATCATAATAGAACAAATCATTGTCTTGTACCTGATTTGAAAGTAAAAGATTTCAGTTTTTCCATGTTTAGAATTATGTTGGCTGTTGAATTTTCATAGATGGCTTTTATCAGATTGAAGTAGAAACCATCTACTCTTACTTTCTGTATGGCTTTGATCATGAATGAGTGTTGGGATTTGTTAAAGGGCTTCTCTTCATCAATTGAGATGATCATGTGGTTTTTGGATTTGATTGTATTGATATAGTGTGTTATGTTTATAAATTTGTGAATGTTGAACCATCCTGGCACCCCTGGTATGAATCTGACCTGGTCATGTGTATAATTTTCTTGATGATTTGCTGTATTCTATTTGCTAGGATTTTTAATTTTTTTATTTTCTAGGATTTTATTGAGGATTTTTGTATCTATATTCATGAAGGAGATTTGCCTGTAGTCCTCTTCTTTGGTTGAATCTTTCTCTGGTTTTGGAATCAATATAATACTTGCCTCCAGGAATGATTTTGGGAGTATTACTTCTTTTTCAACTTCACTGAAGATTTTGAGGAATAGTGGGAATAAATTTTCTGTAAATTTCTTGTAGAACTCAGCTGTGTATCCATCAGGACCTGGGCTTTTCTTTGTAAGATTTTTATTAGATTTCCAATTTCATTGGCTCCTATTTTTTTTTTCCTCAGAGTTCTTATATCTTCTTGTTTCAGTTTGGTAATTTTAAATTATCAAGGAATTTGACCATTTATTCTGTGTTTTTGATTCTTTAAATGAAAAATTTTGAAAGTAGCTATTGATTTTCTGAATTTCCACAGGATCTGCAGTAATTTCTCCATTTTCATTCCTTTTTGCATGTGTTGGAGATTTTCTTTGCTGTTTTTGAAGAGGTTGAATAGTGGCTTATCAGTTTCATTTAATCTTTCAAAGAACCAGCTTTTTGATTCATTTATTCTTTTTGATGTTTTCTTTTTCACAATTGATTAATTTCTGCTCTAATCTTTATGATTTCCTCTGTCTTTGGGCTTTGGGCATGGTTTGTTCTTTTTTACATGCTTGAAGTGCAACATTAAGTTATCTTTTTGTTCTTATTCTGTTTTCAAAATGTGTGAGTTCGCAGCCATAAATTCCCTCTAAGAACTGCCTTCATTGCATCCCACAAATTCTGGTGAGCTGTGTTTGAATTTTCATTGCATTGTAGATATTGTTTAATTCTTATTTAATTTCATGTGCAACCCATTGGTTGCTGAGGAAGGTGTTATTTGATTTCAGTATGTTTATAAGGTCTTTATGTTTTCTTTTGTGATTAACTTCTAGTTTTATTGCACTGTGGTCAGACAATGTACATGGGATAATTTCTATTGCCTTGCATATAGGTAAGCGTGATCTATTAATGAGTATGTGGTTTATCATGGAACGTGTCCCAAGTGCAGTTGTAAAGAATGTGTATTCAGATGTTCTTTCATGGAACACTCCGCATATGTCCACTAAGTCTATTTATTTAAATTATTGTTTTAGGGGCTGGGGAGATGGCTCAGTAGAATAAGTGCTTCCCTGGCAAGTGCAAGGGTCTGAGTTCAATCCCTGGTTCTGCAAATAAGTAAATAAAAATATTTTTCAGCTCTGCTACCTCTTAAGACTTTTATCTTCTATTTTTGATTATTTCCCCTAACCAGTATATAGTAACCTTCTTTATCTCATTTGATCATTGTTTCTTTGATGTTCAGATTGTCTGTGAACAGAATTGCTACCTCTCCTTTCTGTGAGGTTCCAGAGCATATGGTATTGTTTTCCATCCCTTGACT
>NW_004524912.1:148372-152578 GCF_000260255.1 Octodon degus
ACTAAGTCTATTTATTCAAAATATCATTTCAGCTCAGCTACCTCTTTGTTAATTTTTTGTCTACTTGACCTATCTTTTTGAAAAAAGCATTGCTAATGTCCCCTGTTAAAATTGTGATATTGATTATTAGATATTTCTTGTTCTTTAAAATTTGTCTTATATGATGTTTAGTTTAGTAGTTTGCCATATTTGTCAAGTTCATTCTGTTGTCTTTCTTAGAATTGTGGATACTTTGAACCATTTATGGAATATCTTTTAGTGCTCTGTGTAGGGTTAATTTGTTTATCATGAATTTCCTTAGTTATTCTTAGTCACGGAAGTATTTCACTTCTCAAATAAATTTGGCAGTTTTGCAGGGTTGATCAATCTAAGTTAGAATTTGTGTTTTTGGGGGATTTGAAGTACTTTGCTACATGTTTTTCTTGAGCAAGTTGCTTGTGAGGAGAATTCTATTGTTATTCCGATGGGTTTTCCTTTAAATGTGATCTGTTTCTTTGCTCTAGCAGATTTTTGTATATTGTTCTTGGACTGGATTTGTGGGATCTTGATTATTATATGCCTGTGTGTAGTTTTAATTGGTTTGATATTATTTGGAGTTCTATATGTCTTAATTACCTGAATGTCAGTTTATTTTCCTATATTTGGGGCAGTTTTCTGCCATTACTTCTGTCTTTTTTTTTTTTTTTTTTTTTTTTTTTGAACCAGGGATTGAACTCAGGCCCTTGCCCTTGCCACGGAAGCACTTATTCCACTGAACCATATCCCAGGCCCCTGTCTATATTCTATTTATATCATTTGTATTGACTCCTTCTTTCCATTAATACCTATTAATCTTAGGTTTTTCATCTTTGCATCATCTTGCAGATGTTGAGTTATGTTTTTCTGCACTTAATTTTTCTTAGAAGATGTTTCCTATACTTTTCAATAGCTGCAATGATGTCTTCAATTGTCAAAGTTTGTCTTAACTTTCATTAAGATGGTTTCATCACCTGGTGATTGAGTTTTTAATCTTTTGTATATCTCTTTGAATCTGTTTCATGCATTAAATTTGTTTTCAATATAGCTCATTCAAAGATTCCATCATTTTTCTATTCTCCTGTTTCATTATCAGTGTCTTCTCTAGAAGCACTTAGTAATTCTTTCATTGTAGTTATCATTTCATTTTTTACCTGTAAGAGTATCTCTGATCTCATTTCCTCTATACTTTTCTGTCATTATTTCTTTACTTCAGTTGTTATTATTTCAGAGATTTCAGGTGTGTGGCTTCCAATTTCTTCTATGCTAATGTCTGCTGCATTTGATCTGTGTGGACTCAGTGCCTGAGCACACATTTTGCTCTTTTGTATTTTTTATTTCAGAAAGAATTCTTTATTTTTATTTCTGTGGTATCTTTCTTTTAAAGTTTGATAGTAGGGGTAGCTGTATCACAGTGTCAGACCTCTCTATAATGAGCCAGTTGTTTTGGTATCTCTCCTGTCTCAGAGATTCTTGTTTTGTGTTTATCCCAATATTTTTTCTTCTCTGTTCACTGAGAGTGAGATATTGGGTTCTGCTTGACACTGTCCTCTGTGCATTAGTATAGGGCTTTTCTGAAGGCATTACCCAAGCAATCCCAATGTTAATATCCAAGGGAAAACATGTGGTCCAGACAGATATGGTTCCCTATTTCAGTAGAAAAACTAGTATTTCTAATAACAGCTAGTGAAATTTAGAAATTGATGAACTTGTTGAATGGCATGGCATACAGTACCATGGATTAAACCTGGTTCTTGCACTTGCCTTTCAGGCACTTAAACAACCAAACTATCGCCACAGAATATAGTCTTTATTTCTGTAGCAGGCTGTTTCACTAAAATAGTGATCTCAAGGTTCACCTGTGGTACCATATGCTATAAATGTATTATAAAACTAAGCACACTCTATCTCTGTCTATCCATGTATTATCTGTCTGTCTATCTATCATCTATCTATCTATCTTTCTATCTATCTATCTATCTATCTATCTATCTATCTATGTCTGTCTATCATTTGTCTATCTATATCATTTGCGTGTATATCTACCTCATTGTCATATATCTATGATTCACATCTACTGATGTCCTATCAAGGAAATTATTGTCAAGATCAATGTGAGAAGGTTTTTCTCTCATGCTTTCCTTGAATGGTTTTAGAGTGTCGGTTGTAAATTATAAACTTTATTTTGAACATAGTGCTGTATATAGTGTAAGCAATTCAATTTCATTCAGTTGTGTGTAGCTACCTACCTTTAACATACCTTTAAAAAGTGTGCTACTCAACATACTTTTTAAAGAAAATCTCTTCCCACATTATATATCTTGGCACTCCTATTGTTTATTAGATGTGGATTTATTTCGGGAATCTGTCCTGAACCTGCGGGTCAGTCAAAGAAGGTCACCTGGGGGAGGAGCAGGGAATTGAAGAGGGGACAAAGGACAGGAGACATGAGAAATGGAGGCAAGACAAAGATTTTGATCAAGCCTCATTTATTTAGGGGAGGTGCTGGGTATATATAGGGGGTGATGTAATGAGGAAGTCTCGGATCTTGGGGTCAGCAGGTATCTAGGCAATGGGGAGGGTGCAATCCCTAGGGCATAGCACTTGATTCACAGGGAATGGGCAAGTTGAGAAGGGCCATAAACTTGACTCAGCAGGGGAATAGAATGGATACCGGTCAATGGCCTCCAACAGATCCCCCTTTACTTTTATATATGTATATAAAATATGGCTTTTGTAGATGCCTGATTTCCTTGAGGGGTCAGTGCCTGTCTTAGGTTGAGGCGTCCTCTATAATGACCCAACTCAAACCTTACCCATCATAGGAGACTAGGATGGCAGAAGGTCCCGTTTTTGTCTTAAGCAGTGAGTGGTGTCTCATGTATGCCACTCATCTGTCTCTGGCTGGCCTGACCATCTCACCAAGGGTGGGAGAACTAAGAGGTCTCCAGACCTTTATCATCATAAGATGTTTGTATTTCAGCGCAGTTTTCCCTTTTAGCCATCTCAAGCTTGTGATAATGGACCTGTATAGGTGGTATTTTAATGGCATCCAATTGTTGTTTAAGGAAAGTCATCAGCCTATTGAAAAGACAAAGTCCTATTGATAAAAATATTAATAATCATCAAAAAAAGAATAAAAAAAGAACAGCTGTTCATTGAAAGACACACAAACACAAAGACACACAGACACATAAACTCCTTAAAAAAAATCGAGTGCACTCAAATATTTGGCCAAATAAATTATAGTAACTATATTACAAGCTTTAGAAATTTTATAAGTAGACTAGTCAGATTTTGTTATTTGTCAATTATAAGAGATCTCTTATTAGAAAACCATGGAAGGAAATCTTTTATCTATAATTAATATGCATATTTTATATTTTTATGCTTTTTGTCACCTATTTAGACCTTAGAATTCCATTTAGTCAGTTTCTTGAATAGGCTCCAGGGTGGATGTTGCCTGGTTGCTGTTAACTTTTTTTTTTACATCTGTCTCCATGGTATAGCTGACAGTATGCTCTGGTATCCAAATAGGTCAGTTAGCATTTTTTTGAAAAACACAAGCATACCCTTTGCCCCAGGTTCGTTGTGGACTGAGTCCCTTTTTATTGTCCAGTATGGAGAGCTCTCTAAAGGACCTTTTTAAGCCTTTTTTTTCTTAACTGGTTTGACTTTCTGTTGCTGTAAAAGTATAAAAAATTAATAGTATATATTGACAAGTAAAGATGTCAGGATTGACTCTCTTGCTTTAACAGAATTTTGATCCTACAGTGGCCTTTGGAGGCCATGATTAGGCCTTTTATTATTTAAATGAATGTCAAATCAAGTGACCGTTTAAATCCCATGTCTTTTTACACATTATTTTAAGCCTTTATATTTGTTTGTAAAGTATCAAAGCCTTATTTTAATGCCATGTTTAATTTAGGACTGTAAAACAAGCAATCAAATTTATTAGGAATTAAAAGAATTTTAAGTAGTCTTTTAGAATATGTGGGGCAGTGACCTTTTACCTTGGTAGCTGCTCTACCTGGAGGCCACCCACATTTGCATTTGAAAAGCCATTAAAATGTTTTTCCTTTAATTTTCATTTTCTAACCCATTATTTCTTTTTAACAATTTAAAAATTTTTAGCAAAAATGAATGATTAATTGTGCAATATAAGAATCTGTGTGGTTTAAGCAATGGTTT
>NW_004524912.1:152678-163785 GCF_000260255.1 Octodon degus
AATTTTTAGCAAAAATGAATGATTAATTGTGCAATATAAGAATCTGTGTGGTTTAAGCAATGGTTTGGTTTGATAGAATTATAACTTTGATTTCCCTGTATAAACAACATCAATTACACCAAACAAAACTTGCAGACCATTTAGCACTGGGGCTCTGTCTTTGGTTGATTTTACTCTATAGGTGTGCTGTCCATCTGCTAGGAGCAGCTTAATGGTCTTAGTAGCTACAAAGGATTTTCTTGAGCCCACATTACCTTCTAAAGTACTATCTTGAGCCTTAAGAACTTGCAAAGCCAGCCACACACACAGCCAATGCTAGTGCCAGGGCATGTCATGGTCATGACCCACGTACTTAGCACCACGAACACAGGCCTCTGCAGCTGAACCTATATTGCAGATGTCAATCTGAGTCAGCCTAGGATGAGAGTGGATGTGAATATGAAGCCCTCCTGATCTCACTTTGTCCCTTCCCCCAGGCGTGTGCCTCCACACTTGGAACCAACCACTTGCAATTTAAAAGAACCACTTTTTTACAAAACTTTTGTTGTTTACTGCTTACAATAGAGCCAGGCAATTTAGTAAGTGTTTTAATATACATAATAAAGAGAAGCTGACTTCTATTTTTAATAAGCAGTTAAGTTTTAATTTGAAGAGGTTTAGTAGTAGATATCATAAGTCTGAAAATTGCAGTTTTAATTTTTAATCTCAACTGGGAAGGGGTAGGAGATCATTACCAAAGATGACATCTATATCAGGCAATACAATTGTCATGACACACAGTCCTGTCCAGTTGGTAGGTAAATATGTGAAAGCTAAACTTCCCCCACATACAAACACATGTCCCTTTTTTGGGCAAATAGGGCTACTGTAGTTAAGTATTTGATTGTAGCTGATGAAGGTAACATATCCAACATAAACAGTGAGTTATCATTGTAGAAGCTTTCTTGTATATAGGAAGAATTCCATAGGAGATAATTCCCCTGGAGAGGATGGCTCTGGCTAATGACTGCTAGTTCTAAAGAGTAAGCTAATTGTCTGCCACAGTTTCTAAAATAGCTGTGGTGTAAAGAGCCATGGCTCCCTATTGGGCAACTGCCACTGCCATTCTGGAGCAGGGGTCTTGTGGCTTTCCCCTCAAGGCAAAGTCCCTGACTTTTGCAATTCTGAGGCTGTAAAGGGTGGAGACCTGCCTCCTCCTGTGATGCCCTCAGGCCATCCCTTCCATTCTCAGGTTCCTTCCCAGCAATGGAGATCCTCTCAGCTCCATCTTTGTAGTCTACAGCTTTTTTTTTTGGCCAAGCTCACATTTTAAATCTTCTTGTTGGGCTTCTTGCTCTTTATTTTCAACATAAATCTGGCTCCCTGGTTTTGATTTTAAGATTTTGTTCCCTTACAGGAGGGCACACACCCTTAGAGGGTTCTTTGTCCTTTAAGATGAGTTTTACCTTTTTTTTTTTAATCACATTAACAACGACAGGATCACAGTGTCTCTGGGATAAAATTTTATCAATTAAATTCCAGTAGGAAAAGGCCATAACTGGTGTTATAGGTAGCCCAATTAGATAGAACTACTAATAGGCAGTCAGACCAGGCAAGGCCCTTGAAGGATATAGCACACAAGGCAAGTTATCTTGCAACTGTGGGAGGGAGGGATGCTCCCGCTGAGCCAGACATAAAAGACCTAAAGGCAAAACAAATGCTAAAAAAGTAGCACCTGGGATTGATATTCTAAATAGATATCAATCACCTAAAATGACCTAAGTGAGTTACCAACCCAGCCCCCATTTGGCCCTGGGCGTAATCAACTTTACCTGAGCAATGCTGCTTGCAATCCCATTGGTTGACTATAGTTTTGTTCCACCCCACATCTACCTAAGCGAGAAGTCGGCCTCTCTCCTGTCCAGGGCAGCCCCTCCTCCCACCCCAAAGCCATTGTCTTGGGCGGCCAGGGATGGTGCCTCTTCCTCTCTTCCTTAACCCCACATGGTTTTGCTCTATAAAAATAAACTGAAAAAGACATCTTCCTGGGCAACCCACTCGGGTCCTCCTTCTGTCCTCTCTGAGACAGAATCTTTCCTTCCCAATAAAATATTCTACTCTCAAACTCTGTTTGTTCATAAAATCCACTTCTCAGTTCTAGAGAACATGAACTCCCATTTAGATAGATCAGGTTGCGAGTTTTACTTCCCTGTATCACTGGGGCCTTTTTAGGTCCAAAAGTCTCATAATAATCCTTAAATTTAACCTTTACTCCTCTCTCCTTTAATGCTTTACTCAAACTTTCTATATATCTCATTCACTTAATGCCTGTCCATTGCCGAAGGGAAAGGGGAAAGAGATGCCCTCCACTTACCAAGGTTCAGATGTCGCAGCAGGCAACTACAGCGCAGACCTCTTTTATTCTCTCTTTTGCCTCTTTTACTCTCTTGCCGGCTCTCTCTTTTACTGGCTTTCTCTTGTGCACTCTCTCTCGGACGGTTCTGTCACTGAATCCTCTGTACCAGATGCCCCACTCACTGGGCGCCACTTGTCCTGAACCAGTGGGTCAGTCAACGAAGGTCATCTGGGGGAGGAGCTGGGAATTGAAGAGGGGACAAAGGACAGGAGATGTAAGAAATGGAGGCAAGACAAAGATTTTGATTAAGCGTCGTTTATTTAGGGGAGGTGCTGGGTATATATAGGGGGTGATGGAATGAGGAAGTCTCAGCTCTTGGGGTAAGCAGGTATCTAGGCAATTGGGAGGGTACAATCCCTAGGGCATAGCACGTGATTCACATGGAATGGGCAAGGTGAGAAGGGCCATAAACTTGACTCAGCAGGGGGATAGAATGGATACCGGTTAATGGCCTCCAACAGGAATCTACACTGTGTTCCATCAATGTGTATGTATATCTTTATATTTTTAGTCCACTTTTTCAGTCTTTGTCTTTTAATAGGTACTAATAACAGTTTTTAAAGAACTTGTATTTAGTATGTTTATCAGTAATTTTGAGCTGGTATTTGCCATTTTATTTTTGTTCTCTGTTCCTTATGTTTTTTTCTGTTGTTTGTTTTCCTTCCTTCTGTGGGTTACTTGAACTTCTTTTAAAATTTGCTGTTGCTTCACTGGTATTGTTTTTGAGTGCATCTCTTTTTATGACACTTATGTGTTTAGGTATTGGATATACAGATAACTTATCATCCTCTACTTGTACAATAATTCCTTTTAGTTAATATAAATCATAGACTGCTTAAGTCACTTTACATCCATATATATATATATATATATATATATATATACACACACACACACGTATATATATTCTCACAAAATAATATAGACTTTTGTTTCAACTGTCAAGCATAATTAAAAAATTCAATGTGAGCTTCCAGCCAGGAACCAGGCCCTGTGTGTGTGTGTGTGTGTGTGTGTGTGTGTGTGTGTGTAGGGAACATTTGACTGCCCTCCTGCCAAATCCTCCTTACAGGCACTAAACAAGCTGAGCATGTGTGTGGGACTGCCTGCCCACCTGGTGAAACCTCATTCATCAGACAGCCCTTCTGTGGAACCCTGCAGCATAACTCCCTGCAGGGAGGCTAGGGGCAAGTGCCACCCAGCAAATCCAGGAACAGAACATGTAGTAGAAGGGAAACATTGAATTCAATTCCATGGAATGCAGCAGAAAAAAGCCCAGGACAACAAGCAGACCTAAGCCACACCCACCTGGATTAGTTTGAATTTGGTAGATCCAGACCCAGTATAGTCATTCATGTTGCTAGACCTAGATATATAAGAACATCCTCACTCTTTCTCTCTTGTTTGAGAGAGGGGGAAACAGGTAAGCAGGGTGAACTTGTCTCTCTAGAAGACTTCAGGTACCTCAATGGGAGATGATAAGATGAACGTAGTGAAACTAATTTAAATACAAACTACCATTTAAAATCTGCTTAACTATACAATCATAATGCCTTCTTATGGTTAAAAATGCAAACCCATTAGTGACAAAAGTTTTCAACTGCTAAATCTCATTACCTATTATTAGTGTTCCTAACTGTAGTTCTGTAAATATAAAACTGTAGCTGCCTTAACCACATAATCTTTTTTGGGTAATAATAAAGGTAGGTGATAAGATAATGACTGCATGAAAACTCTACACAAAAAGGTGAAGGACAATGCTATAAAAAAATGACAAAGAGAAGCAGCAAAATGCATTCTAAAGACCAGAACCCACCAAGAACAAATGCATGAGACAGTAGCATAGAAGAAATTGGAAGTCACACACCTGAAATCTCTAAAATACTAGTGTCTGAAGTAAAGAAACAACTGCAGAAAGATATAGAGGAAATCAGATCAGAAACAATCTCACAGGTAAAAAAGTGATAAATATAAAGAAAGAATAAGAGTTTCTGAAGAAGAAACTGAGAAAAAAAATGGAGAATGGAAAAATGATGGAAACCTTAAAGGAGCTACATAGAAAAGAAATATAATGCATGAAGAAGATTAAAATAGATATTCAAGAAAATACAACTAAATTAAAAGTAGGCAAAACTATCTAAATGAAAGTGATGATAGACTATCAGACCTTGAAGATAATATTGAAACTAGTGAAAAGATAAGGAAAGATCTGCTAAAAACAATAAGAATACAGGAAAAGAGAATTCAATATTTTCTAGGCAATGCAGGAAGAAAAAAAAACATAAGAAAAAGAGTCATCAATGACAAAGAAGGAGACAACACAATGATATTAAAAGAATATGGGGGGCTGGAGAGATGGCTTAGTGGTCTAAAGCACCTACTTGGAACAAGCTTGGCAGAGCACAGGGACCGCGGTTCAGACCCCCAGCACCACATGCCAGCCAGCCCCGCCCCCTGGTGGGCTGAGCTGGGCCACACATACACACACACACTAAATGTTAAAAATAAATAAATAAATAAAGTTTAAAAAAAAATACTTTAAAAAAAAATAAAAAAGAATATGGGCAGAGTAATAGTACAAAGCTTCCCAAACATGGGGAAAACATCTGCTGTTCAGGTAACAGAGCATATAAAATTCCAAATAACATGAGTTAAATTAACACCAAAACCAGAAGTATAATAATCAAGATCCCAGACATTCAGCACAAGAAGAGTATATGAAAACACACTAGAGAAAAGAAATGGATCATATTTAAAGGAAAATTCATCAGAATAATGATACAAATTTTAATGCACATTCAAAAACCTATATCAACTACCAAAACCTTAATAGGAGACTTTAACACTCCCTTATTCCAAAAAGATTGTCCAAGCATATAAAAAATTAGAAAGAAAGTAGCAGAAATGATCCAGAATTTTGAAAAATGGATTAAGTGTACATATACAGATTGCTCAAACCAACCACATCAGAAAACACATTCCTTACAATTACACGTGGGATGTTTTCTAAAATAAGTCACATGCTAATCCATAGGTCATGTTTACATATATACAATAAAAAAAGAAATTATCCCATGCATATTATCTGACTACAGTGCAGTGAAACTGGAAATAAATGACAACCCCCCCAAAAAAACCTCCCATATACATAGAAATTAAACAACACCCTCCCCAGCAAATAATGGGTTACAGAAGGAATTAAATAAGAAATTAAACAATATCTAAAATTCAATGAAAATTCAAGCATAAAATCAGAATTTATGTGATGCAATGACAGTAGTTTTAAGAGAAAAATTTATAGTGCTAAACACACACAATAGGAAAACAGAATGTGAACAAATAAATACCTTAATGCTGAACCTCAAACGTCTAGCAAAAGAAGAGCAAATCAAGACCAAAGGCCCAAAAATAGAAGAAATATAAAAATTACAGTAGAAATTAATGCAATTGTGATGAAGAAAACAATGCAAAGAATTAACAAATTGAAAAGCTTGTTCTTTGAAAGATTAAATAAAATTGATAAGCCCTTAGCTATCATCATCCAAAAAAGGAAAGAAAAAGCCCAAGCTCATGCAACAAGGAATGAAAAGTGCAAAATTACTACATACCCTGTAGATTTTCCCAAGATTATCAGTGGCTATTTGAAAAATTTACTCTCACATAATTGAAGACACAGAAGAAATGGATAGATTCCTAGAAAGGCACAAATTACCAAGACTGAATCAAGAAAATATAAGAACTCTCAATAACCCCAAACAGCTAATACAATTCAAAATGTAATAAAAAAAGCTTGAAGACAAATAAAATCCCAGGTCCTCATGAACTCATAGAAGAACTCTACAAGAAATGTACAGAAGATATAATTCCAATACTCCTCAAACTCATCAATGAATTTGAAGCAATATTCCCAAAATTAATGCTGGAGGCAACATTTATTAATGCTGCCTTGGCTTATACCAAAGCCAGACATGACACAACTACAAAAGAGAACTACAAGCCAATCTCCCACATGAACATAGATGAAAAATTTCTCAATAAAGTCCTAGTTAATAAAATACAGCAAATCACCAAAAAGATTGTACACCATGATGAGTTAGAATTCATCCCAGTGATGCAAGTATGGATTAACCTACACAAATCTGTAAATGTAATACATTATATCAGTAAAGCAAAAATTAAATAACATATGGCCATCTCAATTGATGTAGAAAAGGCTTTTGACAAAGTCCAACACTGATTCATGTTCAAAGTCTTACAGAAAATTGGAATAGATGGTCTATACCAAAATTAGATAAAAGTCATCTATTAAAATCCAATTGCAAATATAATTCTACATGGCAAAAAGCTTAAATTTTTATGCTCAGATCAGGTACAAGACAAGAATGTCCTCTATCATGATTCCTATTCCATATAGTTGTAGAATCCTTAGCTAGAGCCATTAAACAAGAGAAATAAATGAAAGTAATAAGAATAGATGAAGATGTTAAAGTATCATTATTTGCACATGACATGATATTCTACTTTGAAGATCCAAAAATTCTATCAAGAAGCTCTTAATTAATACACAAATTCAGTATCATAGCAGGTTATGAAATCAGTACCCCAAAATCAATAGCATTTCTCTAAGTAGATAACAAGCATACAGATAGAAAATTAGAGAAACAATAACCTTTATAATGGCCACACAAAATGAAATACTTAGGAATTAATCTAACTAAAGAAGTAAAAGATGTATTCAATAAAATTTAAAGTACTGTGAAAAAAGAGATAGAAGAGGAGTTCATAAAATGGAAGATATTCCTTGCTCCTTGATGGGAGGAAACAACATTGTTAAAATGGCCTTTCTCAAGTAATTGTTATATAGATTTAATGCAATCCTTATGAGCATACCACCAACATACCTCACAAATCTGGAGAAGTCACTCTTAAAATTTGTTTGAAAGAGAAAAAAAACCTCGAAGTGCAAACATAATTCTGGGCAATTAAGACAAGGCATTATAATTCCTGACTTGAAATTATATTGCAGGCAGCTTCGGGAGGTGAGGTGAGGTGAATGGCAGAGTTCCTTTTTTGTGCGAGGAGGCATAGAAAGAGCCTTTGTTTTGCTGCTGGAAACAGAGAAGGATTTAGCATTCACCATGTCAGTGTTGGGTCTGCAGTGAGACAGGATGAAGGACCCTAGAGTAGAGGTTCCTGTCCTGCACTGCAGCCTTTCCTTCCAGCCTGGTGAGCCAGGCTTCCCTGGGGTCGGATTGGCCTAAGACGTGGCTCATCCCAGAGAAGGGGGAGGACCCCTCATCCTAGAGCTGCGCGCGGAGCAGAGTGGCTGGAGGCGGGCCCTGGGCCCCCTCGGGGAGTGATTGAGGAAGAAGCCTCACCCTGTCCTAACCCTGTTCAGGGCATTTTTTAAAAAAGTATCCTTTTACAAAAAGTTCAAGATTTCCATAAAATCAGAGATGAAGGGACATGTTGCTGATCACAGCTTCCTTAGCAACTCTCAATACTGTACTATTAGCTCAATTTGTTCTCACAAACACTGTGGTGGGGCGACTTGATAGGCAGGGGTTAGTGTACTCATTCCTGGCAAGTCTTGAACTATAATAAAATCCTTTGGTGCTTAGGCCCTTTAAAAAAATAAAAAAGGAAATTATACTGCAAAGTTACTGTGATAAGATCAGCATATTATTTGCAAAAATAGAATAGATGAGAACATTCAGATACAACTACAAACACAGTCAGCCATTTTTCTTAGATATAGTGGCCAACAATGTTTATTAAAAGAAAGATAACCTTTTTAACAAATGCTACTGGAAAAACTCACTTTCCACATGCTGAGAAGTAAAATTAGACAAGGGTCTATTACCATGCACTAACCTTAAGTCAAAAAGATCTGAAGATTAAAGAGAAACACTTCTCTTGGAAAAGAAAGTAGGTGGAAATTTTGAAGATATAAGGGTAGGCAAATATTTGATGAACAAAAACCAAACTGCACAAGAAATACTTTGAAAAATAAACACCTGAGATTACCTCTTATTGAAAATTTTCTGCATGTCAAAAGAAACTACAAAGAGAATGAAAAGACAACCCACAATTTTGGAAAAAAAATCTTAACCTCTCATAACTCAAAGGTCTTTATCTAGAATATATAAAGGACTAAAAAACACAGTGCCTCCCCCCAAAGTAAACACCCAATTCAAAATGTGAGCATTTGAGATGAATACATACTTCTCAGAGGAAAAATAAACAGGCAAATAAAATATGAAATAAATGCTCCTCATCTTTGGCTAACTGAGAAAAGAAAATTAAAACATTGATATACAATCTCTCCCCAGAAAGAATGTTTATAATAAAGAAATAAACTGAAAAATTGCTCTGCCACCCTGGCTGTACTCCTCCAAACCCAGACCAGGTCTGGCATGTGCCATCTTCTCTGCCACTCTTACCACATCCTTCCAGTCCCAGCCCAGACCTTCCACTCCACTGCACACATCAGACCCCTACAAACCCAGGCTGGGTACAGCATGTGTGTGGGACAATCAGAAGATTAACAGGAGCATCCTCCCTCAGACTGGCCTGGTTTGAAACTCTGAGGCTCAAGTCCCTGAAGAGAGGTAGGGGACAGAACCACCCCACTAATCCAGGAGCAGAAAATCTTGCCAGAGGCACAAAGTGGGTTCACTTCCATGGGCTGCAGTAGAAAAAAGCTGAGCATAACAGTCAGACCTAAGCCAGGCATATCTGGATGAGTTCAAACTTGGTCGATCCTGACCTGGCAAGCTGAGACACTTTCCTAGAACCAGATCTGTGATAGCATTCTCCCTTATTCTCTCTTGATAAAGAGGAGGGGTAAACAGTAAATGGGGTGAATTAGTCTTCTGGGAAGATCCCAGGTACATCAAGGGGAGGTGATCAGACAGAACTTAAATATAAATTCCCAATATAATATCAGCTTAGCTACACAGACATAATTTTTGCTCTTAAGGTCTAAAGTACAAAGTCATTAGTTACAAAAGTTTGTCAACTGCTAAACACCACTACTGATTTCCTAACAGTTCTGTAATTACAAAACTATAACTATCTTAACCATATAATCTCTTATAACTGCACCAAAGCTTTACACCAAACATCACAGGACAGTGCTGTACAAAATGTCAAAAAGAACAAGCAAAATGGAGTCTCATGTCCTGAGCCCACACAGAAGAAATGCAAAAGACACTAGCCTAGAAGAAATTGGGAATCACAAAGCTAAAATTTCTGAATTAATAGCGTTTGAACTAAAGAAACAATTTCAGAAAAATATAGAGAAAATCACACTGGAAATGATCTCTTGGGGCTGGGAAGATGACCCAGCAGAAAAAGAGCTTGCTTTGCAAGGACAAGGGCCTGAGTTCAACCCCTGATTCTGCCAAATAAATAAATAAATAAATAAATCGATCTCTGAAGTATAAAAAGTGCTTTTAAAAAAGTCACCGATAAAAAAGAGAGAATATAAAAATAAAGGATTCATTCAATGAACAAATTAAGGAACAAACAGAATGCAGGAAGCAGATTCAAAAAGATATACAGGAAATTAAAATCTCAGTTATGAACTGGCAAAACCATTTGAATGAAAGTGATATAGTTTCAGATCTTGAAGACACCATTGCAGCTAGTGAAAAGGTAAGAAAAGAACAGTGAAAAACAAATAGGATTTAGGAAAAAATTCAAAATCCGCAAGACAATGCAAAAATGAACAACATGAGACTAACAGGCACATTAAAAATATGGACATAAGTAATAGCACAAAACTTTGCAAATATGGGGGAACAATCTGACATTCCAGTAACTGAAGCATATAGAACTCCAAATAACATCAGCCTAATAAAGGAAACACACCCAGATATATAAGAGTAAAGATCACAGAAATCCAGCACAATAACAATAACCTAAAAGACTCTAGGGAAAAGCAACAAATCACATTTAAAGAAAAGCCCATCATAATATCAAGATATTTATCTTTACAAACCATCAAATCAAGAAGAGCAAGGAGCAAACTATTTAAATTCTTCCATGAAAACAAATTCCAGGTTGGATGGAGAAGATAAATATTTACCTTAAACAGAACATGTAAAGAAGCTAATCATCACAAAGCCAAACCTACACAGAGACCCAGAGCGCAGGCCCGGTGAGTGAGAGAGACGACCAGGGCCGCGGGATCCTGAACAGACCCAGAGCACAGGCTGGGTGAGTGAATGAGATGACCTGGGGCCCTCTGGATCCTGAATAGACCCAGAGCGCAGGCCCGGTGAGTGAGTGAGATGACCCAGGCCGCGGGATCCTGAATAGATCCAGAGTGCAGGCCCAGTGAGTGAGTGAGATGACCCAGGGACCAGCGGATCCTGAATAGACCCAGAGCGCAGGACCAGTGAGTAAGTGAGATGACCTGGGCCGGCGGATCCTCATTCGACCCAGGTTGCAGGCCCAGCAGGGAACCCTTCAGCAGAACTCCCTGCAAAGTGGCTCAAGGCCAGACCCACCCAGCTGATTCAGGAGCAGAACATCTTCCCAGAGAGACATGAAGGGTTCAACTCTAAATGCCTGCAGCAGAAAGAAGTAGAGCACACAGTCAGAATCAAACAACACTCACCTAGAGGAATTTGAACTTCATAGATCCGGACCTGGTGCTAAGGTAATAACTCTATCTAAGCTCTACACCAAAGGTCAGAAGACAGC
>NW_004524912.1:165287-175792 GCF_000260255.1 Octodon degus
TATTAGAAACTTTAAAAAGTATATTTCCATTTTCTGTTGACTATAAAAAAAACAGAGGTTTGTACCTATGTTGTTTATTTATTATTTCTTGCCTATATCTTACAATATGAAAAACTACTTTGGCAGTAAAAATACACAATGTACTAACCATTATTACTCTCCTAAAATCTTGTTTTGAGATTTTGTAAAAAAAAAAAAAAGCCAAACCTACACAGAGTATTAAAAGATATTCTAGCGAGGGACCAAAATGAACAGAACTCACTGAGACAGCAATTAAGACTGGGCGTGAGGGACTCACCTGTAATCCCAGCTCTTGGGAGGCTGTAAACTGACTGAACACTACAAGTCTGACCAAGTAGAGAGACACTGAACACCCTGTAGACCCTCCCCTAAAATTAAAAAACAAAAAGGAGAAAAGAAAAGATAAGAAAATTTAAGCACAACTTTTAAGAATTTGGGAATGTAATGAAAACAGTTCTTAGAGGGAAATTTATGGCTGTGAACTCACACATTAGGAAAATAGCATGGCAACAAATAAATATACTAACACTGCATCTCAAACATCTAAAAGAAGAAGAGCTAACCAAAACCAAAGACTGAAGGAAATTTTAAAGATTACAGCAGAAATTTATTCAATTTTGATGAAGAAAGCAAAAAAAGAGTAAATGAATCAAATGTTGGTTCTTTGAAAATTTAAATAAAATTGATATGCCCCTAGCTAACATCATTGAAAAGAGGGAAGAGAAAACTCAAATTCAAGGAATAAGGAATGAAAAGGGTAAAATTGCTACAAACTGAGTGGAAAATCAGAAGATCATCAATAGCTACTTTCAGAATCTTTACTCTCACAGATTTTTTTAATGAGCAGAATATATTTATTGAAGGAAAGAAAGCTTCTGTCGAAGAGAAGTACAGGAGGGGAGCCTAAGTGGGTAGCCCCCCAGGAAGCAGGGAATTTTATAGTGTAAAAACATGCAGTGGTATGGGTCTAAGGTGGTGGAGAAAATGGGAACTCAGTTGGGCATGAGGTGGGTCAAAACTATGGTTAATAAGGGAAGTGGTCTTTTCCTTTTGGGGGTTGGGCTAGTGACCCATTTGGGCCCTTTCAAGGTAATTGATACCTATTTAGAATATCAATCCCTGATGCCCATCCCTAGAGTAGTATGTAGCTGTGTTTTCTTTTTGTCTTGGTCTTCAGATGTGGCTCATATGAGAATGTCTGGCTTTCCCCAGTTGTAAAGTTACCGTGTCTTCCATCTTGTCTCCTTGAGGGCCTGGCCCTGTCTGACTGCCTAAAATATTTCTATCTAACTTGGCTGCCTATAACATTACCCCCTCTGAAGAAGTAATCCAAAATGCAGTTAGGGAAGCATGAGCAATGACCGCTCTGGCTTCTTCAGGCTGAAAGGGGTCACAGTTTTGAACCAGAAGTCAGAGATACTCTCCAGAGGTTCTATCTAAAGGCCTTCAATAGACAACAGGCATTTTTATCTTGAGTAGAGGTATAGCTTTGAATCTGGAGAAGACAAACACGAAAAAATAATTAAACAAGCATGGATCAAATAATTGCAACAGGATAATTACAAAAAAAGATGAGTTAGCAATTTTTGTAGTTCTATTAGCAGACATCTTTTAGATGTGAGGTTTGATCCTTTTTGTTTCCTATGGCCATTGGGTATTGTCTCAAATAAACTGGCCTACTCTTATGTCTCACCAACTCTACTATTCCTAGGGGTACATGAATTGTCAGACCTAGGGAAAACACTGAGTACTCTCCAGGTTGCAAGTGAGCCACTGGATGAGTAAGTGACACATCTGCATGAGAATCTATCAAACGTCTAACAGGCTTTTTTCTTATATTGGCAGTTAACATGGCTTACTATAGGCTGAGAGGTGAAACTTTCTCTGACTCCATCATGAACACTTCTTTTTTCGTTTTCGCTTCTCTAGCAAATTTGGACTTTTTTTTGAAATGTTCTTTCTCTCTATTTGGAAGGACTACCCGCTCAGGTCCCTTTCCTGTCCCTCTCTCGGATAGGAACTTTCTTTTCCTCAGTAAATATATTTTGCTCACAACTTCCATTTGTTCCTAAAATTCATTCTTCAGTTTTAAAGAACACGAACTTTTGCAGGTCAGGTTGGGTGATCATTTTTCCCTGTCATTTGGAGGGTTCTTGTATCATTTGGAGGTCACCTACCCCAGATGAGTTTTTCTCCATGTATCATTTGGAGGCATCCACCGAGATCATTGGATGGAGGTATGAGCTTGCTTTTCTTTCATGAATTTTGGATTGGGACTTGCTTAGGTAACAAATTTTTATGTTTCAAATGTTGATATGTCTCTGCCCATTGCTCATAATTGTTCATACCTTGCCTCATACAGTTTTGCCTCATATAGTTCTCTTACAATTGCTTTCAGTTGCTCATGTTTTGTTTTTTACACGGTTTTGTTAAAATGGTAGTCAAAAGTTGTTGGTAAATGTAAGTTAAAATGTGGAAATGTTATAGGTTTATGATATATATTTAATGCAACATTTTATGACTGTTAGATACTTGTATAGGTTGTGTTTGAACTAGTTGCATGTCACAGAATTGAAGGCATAGAAGAAACAGACAGGTTCCTAGAAAGGTAAAATTAGCCAAAAATGAATCAAGAAAATATAAGAACTCTCAGTATTCCAATAACAGTCAATGAAATACAAAATGTTATAAAAAACCTACAATCAAAGCAATGTCCAGGACCTAATGGATAAAAAGAAGAATCCTATGAGAAATTTACAGAAGATATAATCCCAATATTCCACAAAGTCTGCAATGAAATTGAGAAGGAAAATCCACACAAATCATTCTTGGAGGCAAGTATTCTATTGATACAAAATTAGGGAAAGACAAAACTAAAAAAGAAAAGTAAAGCCCAACTGTCCTAATGAATGCAGATTAAAAATCCTCAATAAAATCCTAGCTAACAGAATAGAGCAAATCACCAAAAACATTATACACCATGACCAGGTAAGATTCATCACAGGGATTCAAGGATGGTTCAATATACACAAATGTATAAATGTCATACACTATATCAATAGCACCAAATACAAAAACCACTGATCTAGACCCAGCCCAAGCCTAAGGCCAGCGAGTGTGTTTGGGAGCTTCTGAGCTCCCTTGCACCTGCTGGAACTCTTTGGACCAAGTCCAGGCCTGCCTAGCGAGTAAACGTTCCATCGAGCTCTCAGGACCCCTCCACTGCTACAAAACCAGCACAAGTTCGCTGTGTGAGTGAAAAATTCCTCCATGCTCTAGGGACCACTCCAGACCCAGTTCAAGCCCAGGCCAAGCGAGTGTGTGGGAGAGCAGGTGCACTCCCCTGCATCCAATAGACCTTTCTGGACCAAACATAGGCCTGCCACATAATTGAGACCTTCCACTAAGCTCTAGGGACTCCTCCAGACCCAGCCAAAGCACAGGCCCTTGAGTGTATGGGAGAGAAGCTCTGCTTCCCTGCATCTACTAGACTTTTGTGGACCAAGCCAAGGCCCACCACATAAGTGAGAACTTCCATTAAGCTCTCAGGACCCCTCCCCACCTCCAAACCAAGCCAACTCCCGCTGCTTCACTGAGAACTTCCACCACACTCTTGGGACCCTTAAAGTACCAGATCAAGCCCAGGCTCTGCAAGTGTGTGGGAGAGCTTCCGTGCCACCCTGTGCCTACTAGATCCATCCAAACCAAGGCCACACCTGTCATATAGACCTGAGGTAAAACTGCAGTTGAAGTCCCTGCAGAAAGACTAGGGGCCAGAACAACAGAAGTAATCAAGGAGCAGAACATCTTGCCAGAGAGGTACAACAGTTTTATGTCTGAGTGCTACAGCAGGAAGGAGCTGAGCACAGAAACCAGAACCAAAACAGGCACAACTGGATGAAATCTAACTTAATTGGCACCTGAATTTCAGAAGGTGCTAAGATAATAAATGCACCAAAGCTCTACACCAAAGGTCAGAGGACAGTGCTATACGAAACTGCCAAAGAGAAGGAACAAAATGTAATATCAGGTTTGAGCACACCCAGAACAAGTGCAGAGGACACTAGAACAGAAGAAATTGGGAATCACACAGCTGAAATGTCTGAATCAATAGCATCTAAAGTAAAGAAACAACAGCAGAAAGGTATAGAGAAACCCAGATCAGAAATAACCTCTGAAATAAAAATCTCTGAATTAATAGTATCCAAAGAAAAGAGTAAAATGCAGAAACATATAGCAGAAATCAGAACAGAAATTCTCTCTGTAGTAAAAGAATTAATAACTACTTCTCAAGAACAAACATTAAAAAAAGGAGATTAGAAAAACCATGGATTCTTTGAACGAGCAATACAGGAAATAAATAGATCGCATGAAGCATAGTCAAAGAGATATAGAACACCTTAAAATCTCAACCAGCAGTCTACAAAACTGTTTGAGTGAAAGGGAAGATACCGTTTCAAATCTTAAAGACACTATCACAGCTAGTGAAAAATTAAGAAAGAATCTCTTAAAAACAACTAGGAAGCAGGAAATAATAATTCGTCACTTGCAAGATGATGCAAAATGAATATGAGATTAATACGCATCAATGAGAAAGAAGTCAGTACAAATGATATAAAAAGAAAATTGGTGGAATTAATAACAGAAAATTTCCCAAATATGGGGACACTATTTGACATTCAGGTAACTGAAGCATGTAGAACTTAAAAACACCTCCAGACATATAACAATCAAGATCCCAGAAACTCATCACAGGAAGAGTACACTCAAAACAACAAAAGAAAAGAAACAGGTCACATTTAAAGAAAAACACATCAAAATAATGACAGACTTCTCTTTCCAAACCACGGAGGCAAGAACATGGAGCATAGTACATCAAATGCTCTATGAAAACAAATTCCACCCTAGACTACTGAACCCTGCAAAACTCTCTTTGAATTGTGATGAAGGAGAAAAATACTTACATGACAAAGAACAAGTAAACAATTTAATGATGACAAAGCTGACCCTCCACAGACCATGAAAAGATGTAGTAGAGAGTGACAAAAATGATCAGAACTCCAGGAACTGGAACAGAAGGCACCCACTAAAAAGGGCAAACAGTTAAACACAGGAGAAAAAGGAATAAACAACAGTAGGTAAATAACATGTTGATCATAAGTCAATACATCTCAATTATAATTATCAATGTAAATGGATTCATTTTACCAATTAAAAGAAACAGACTGGCACAGTGGATTAGGAAACAAAATCCAACAATCTGTTGTATACAGGAAACACACTTAACTCATAAAGATCTTCATAGGCTGAAAATCAAAGGATGGAAAACATACGACATGCCCCAGCACCTCAGAAAATAGTAGGGGTAGCAATCCTGTTTTCAGACAGTCTCAACTTCTAATCAAGAATGATCAAACGAAATAAAGAAGGCTACTATATACTGGTTAGCAGAAAAATTAAAGAGGTAACACTCATTAATATTAATGCACCAAACATGGGAGCACCCAACTTTATAAAGAAATCTTAATTGACAGGGAAAATGTAATATCCAATACCACAATCTTAACAGGAGACCATAACACTCCATTATTACAAAAAGCCAGGTTAAGCAAACAAAAATTTAGCAAAGAAGCAGCAGAACTGAAGCAGAGCTTGGAAAAAATGGACTTAGTGGACCTATACAGAGTGCTCCACCCAACGAAAGATGAATACACTTTTTTTTAGCTGCACAAGGGTGATTATTAAAATACACCACATACTATTCCATAGGTCATGCTTAAGTATATGCAAGAAAAGAGAAATAATTGCATGCATATTATCTGAGCACAGTGCAATGAAACTGGAAATAAATGAAAAAAGAAGCCAGAAAAACCCATAAATACATGGAAATTAAACAATATTCTACTCAGCAAACAATGGGTCACAGACAAAATCAAACAAGAAATTGAACGATATTTGCACTTTAGTGAAAATCAAAGCACAGCTTAATCGAATTTATGGGATGCCATGAAAGCAGTTCTTAGAGGGAAATTATAGGTTGGAACTAACACATGAGGAAAACAGAATGAGAAAAATAAACACCCTAATGTTGCACCACCAACATCTATAACCAGAAGAACAAACTAAACCCAGAGTCCAAAGATGGGAAGAAATCATAAAGATTAGAGTAGAAATTAATTCAACTGAGACAAAGAAAACAGGTCCAATAATTCACAAATCAAAAAGCTGATTTTTTGAAAGATTAAATAAAAAAAATAAGCCCCTAGCTAACCTCATGAAAAATAGGAAATAAAAAATTCAAATACAACTAATAAGAAATGAAAGGGGCACAATTCGCACATCCCTAGTGGAAATACAGAAGATTATCAATAGCTACCTTGAGAAGCATTATTCTCACACAATAGAAGAAACAGAGGAAATGGACAGATACCTAGAAATGTACAAATTACCAAAATTGAATCAAGAAGATAAAACAACTCTCAATAACCCAATAATGGCCAATAAAACACAACATGTAATAATAAAAAAAAATCTATGAAAAAGAAAAGTCCAAGTCCTCATGGATTAATAGCTGAATTCTACAAGAAATTTATGGAAAATATAATCCCTACACTCCTCAGACACTTCAATGAAATTGAAAGGTGAGTAATCCTCCCAAAATCATTCCTGGAGACATGTATTATACTGATACCAAAGCCAGGGAATGATGGAATGACGCAATTAAAAAAGAGAACTAAGGGCCAATTTCCCTAGTGAATATATGTACAAAAATCTGCTTAAAATCCTAGAAAATAGAATAGAAAAAATAATGAAGAAAATTATACATCATTACCAGGTAAGATTCATCCCAGGGATGAAAGAATGTTTCAATATACACATATCTATGATTATAATAACCTATATCAATAGAGTCAAATCAAAAAGCCACATGATCACCTCAATTGATGCATAAAAGACTTTTGACAAAGTTCAAAACAAATTCATGTTCAAAGTCCTACAGAAAATTGTAATAGATGGCATCAAGTTCAATCTGACATAAGCCATCTATGACAACTCAAAGGCTAACAAAATTCTAAATGGGGAAAAATGGAAATCTTTACTTTCATATCTGGTACAAAGCAAGGATATCCTCTATCATCTCTCCCATTCAATATAGTTCTAAAATGGCTAGAGCCATAAGACAAGAAAGAGAAATAAAAAGAATAAGAATAGGTAAAGAGGTTAAATTATTATTATTTGCAGATGACATGACACTTTAATTGGAAGACCCAAAAATCTCCAAGAAGTTACTAGAATTTATACACGAATTCAGGAGCATAGCAGGATACAAAATCAATACCCAAAAATCAATAACGTTCCTTTACACAGATAAAAAACACACTGAGAGGGAAATTAGAGAAACAATATATTTTACAATACCACTATGGAAAATGAATTATCTTGGGATTAATGTATCTAAGGAAGTCAAAGATTTTTTCAGAGGCAATTACAATACTCTGAAAAAAGTGATCATAGAGGATTTCTGAAAGTGGAAAGATATTCCTTGCTCCTGGATATGAAGAATCAACATTGTGAAGATGGCCATACACCCAAAATTTCTTTACAGTTTTAATGGAATCACTATCAAACTATCACTGACATAACTCACAGATCTACAGAAATCATTCCTAAAATTTATTTGGAATAATGAAAGACCTAGAATAGCAAAGGCTATCTTGGGCAACAAAAACAAGGCAGGAGACATTACAATTCCTGACTTGAAATTATACTACAAAGCTACTGTGATATAATCAGCGTGCTAATGCAAACAAAATAGACTTGAGAATCAATAGAAGATGCAGAAGCCTCTACAAACACACTCAGCCTCTTTATCTTCTAAAAGGTGGGCAAACATGCTTATTGGAAGAAAGATAACCTCTTTAACAAATAGTGCTTGAAAAACTGGCTCTCTATGTGCCAAAAACTAAAACTTAACTAAGGTCTATCACCCTGCACTAAGCTAAAGTCAAATGGATTAAAGATATAAACATTAAAACAGAAACAGTAAATCTCCTGGAAGAGAATGTAGGAAGAACTCTTGAAGACACAGGGGTAGGCAAAAAGTTCATGAACAAAAGGCAAATCACACGGGTGACACTTGAATGAATTAATAACTGGGACCTCCTCTTATTGAGAAGTTTTTGCACATCAAAGTAATTACCAACAAATTAAAAGACAATTGACAAATTTGGAAAATATCTTGCCTAATAAGCACTCAGACAAAGCTCTAAACTCTAGAATTTATAAAGAAATATAAAACATTATGGCCCCAAAATTAAAGATCTAATGCATAAAAGGGCATGCAAGATGAACACTCACTTCTCAGAGGACAAAATTAAAGATGTGAATAAATATATGAAAAAAGCTCCACATCACTAGCCATCTGTGAAATGCAAAGTAAAACCACAGTGAGGTACTATCTCACCCCAGAAAGAATGGCTATCATAAAGAAATCAAACAACAACAAATATTGGAGAGGCTGTATGGAAAATTGAACCCTTCTCCACTGCTGGTGGGAATGTAGACTAGTAAAACCATTATGGAAATCATTATAGGGAATGCTTAGAAAACCAGGACAGAAAATCCAATTCAAACCAGTTATCACCCTGCTGGGAATATTCCCAGAGAAACTTAAAACTTCATATCATATTTATATGCCTGCACCTATGTTTCTAGCAGCACAATTTGTGATAGCCTAATCTTAGAAACAACAAAGATGCCCATCACCTGAGGAATGGATGAAAAGCATTAGTTTTTATACAATTAAGTATTAGTTAATTATAAAGAAAGATAAACTCAAAGTCTTCATATTTAAGTGGATGCCACTTGAATATATACTCATAAGTGAAATAAACCAGACCCACATGTATAAATATTTTATAGTCTCCCTAGTATAAGAACTCAATGCAAGAAATATAAATAGAAAGGCATAACACAATCAAAAGTAAAATGAGATCTTGAGCATTAGACAACATAGAGAGGGTAAGGAAAAAAGCTAGGAAACATGACAGTGGCAAAGTCATACATTTATATGCACAAGATTGATAAGACAGTGGTCCTGGGAATCTTTAGCATGTTTTTGAATCTAGCAGTTAATTGGTAGGATTCTCACCCTGACTTTCTATATACGCTAATATCTGTGAACTAAGCAACTGCATTGAAGAAAGCAATGTGTGATGGTAGGGTCTTTCTTGGAATGCCGGTCATTCTAGTGTTCTAATGATGTATTTCTTGTGACATAACATTTACTACCATACTGTCTCTTAAGTAAGATACTTTTTCTAAAAAAGGCAATAAATGAAAACAAGAGACAAGAAAAAATGTCACAGGACTGTCCTGCTACAAAGCTGTATAGGGTTAGATTTCTAAATTTCTTTGTAAAAAAAAAAAAAAAACTCTTGCATTTATTTTAATAAATACCTTGCACATCAAACAAGTCACCAGAAGCATGAGCAGAAATCACACAATGTTGGAGAAATTTTAGCCAGCAGTTCTTGAGGCAAAGTACTTATGTCCAGACCATATAAAGACCTGAAACAATCACATTTCCTAAATTCAAAGACCTCCCCGGGAACTACTTGCTTGGGACACCCTCCTGTCCCCCTCTTGGACAGGAGCTTTCTTTCTCTCAATAAATATATTCTGCTCATAAAAAAAATAAATAAATTCAAAGACCTAATCTAAAAATGGGCCTCTGAGATGAACATAGATTTCTCAGCTGAAGACATAAATAGCAAATAAACATATGTAGAGAAAACCCTTCCCAGTCCTCATTGCATCCCAGGAAATTTATATTTGTAATCCTATGGAAAATGTATTTGAATCCTTGTCAGCTAATTTCAATCTAGCACTTCAAGTACAATCCATGGCAAGAATAAAGGCACATTTGTAGGTGGGAAGAGATAAGTTTTCTTAAGTCCAACCACAATGATGGCTATCCAGAACAAAGGCCTCAACCCAAAGCTCAACCCATGTTTTATAAATTTGTGAAGAAAGTAGAGGATTGAGGATCACTGACTGAGGATCAGTGGACAGAGCTGAGTGTTGTGAGCTTGGAATATGTAACAAGCTCAAAATCACTTCTGCAATATGCAGAGAGGATATGCAAAAAAGAAACCTACATAACACAATTGAAATAATATCTAATGTTTTGGAGTCAGTGCTTCAGCTCTGCTGTGTAGTCTTTCAAGACACAGGAAGTCATAGTTTCTATGTGGAGCCAACAGATAGAAGCTTCTATCGGGCTCTGTCTCAACCAACAGCATTGGCTCTTCACTCCATCCAGTTCTGGCTCACACAAGGAAACAACAAGTGTGAGTCTAGGGAAACATGCGGGCCATATTCAAAGACTACCATCAACACCTCAGCTAGACCAAAATAGGTTGCTTAAGACCAACTGAAATGATAAAGATAAACCCTAACTCTCTCTCTCTCTCTCTCTCTCT
>NW_004524912.1:175947-185219 GCF_000260255.1 Octodon degus
AAAGTTTTCATCATTATTGATCATTCAAGAGCAATTTAAAACAGCCCTGAGATTCTGTCTCACTCCAGGGAAAACTACTGTCATCAAGTCAACCGATAAAAACTGCTAGTGAGGCTGTGGATAAATAGAAACCCTTCTTAATGTATTTTCCAACCATTGTGGAAATCAGTGTGGATATCGCTCAATAATGAGGATTAGAGTTCCCAATCAACCCATCTATTATTTATCTGGGTAGTTTCCTAGAAGAATTAAAACATCATACCACAGCAATATATGTGCACCCGTGTTTATAGAAGCACAATTTGTCATTGCTGAATTTTGGAAAAATCCGAAATGCCCATCAATTGAGGTATAGATAAAAAAGAAGTGCTGTTATTCTACAGTGGATTACTATTCAGTTATAAAGAATGGTAAACTTGTGACATTACTAGGTCAATAGAGGCAACTAGAGACCATACATGTAAGTGAAATAAATCAGACTGAATCAGTAAACATCATATATTCTACCTAGTAGAAGAATCTGAAAGGGTAAAGAAGATTCAAAATGTACAATAGATATTGTGAAATTGGAAGATACTGTTAAAAAATAAAGAGAAATTAGAATGGGGAAAGGTGAATGTGTATATATATATATATATATATATATATATATGATAAATATAATACTAATTTGTATTACTTCTTTGAAATTAAACTATAGGCTGGGGTGATAGTAGAATAAGTTCCTGCCTGGCAAGCACATGGTCCTAAATTCTATCCCAGGTACTAAAAAAAGTCCTGAGTTATATAGTTTAATCAGTTTTAATGTCTATATCTCATAATCTGTGAAGCTACTTTGATTATAACAGTACACAATATATTATACACTGTTACTCTCCAATTTTCTTATTTTGAAATTTTATATAAAAATTGCTTTTATTGCTTTTATCTTAAAATCAAAAAAGAAAAAGATACCTAGTTTTCTCTAGAAATTTATATAACTTGATTTGGCATACTCAGAGAAGGCATCCTGAAATAAAAGACAGGGTCACTTTTAAGTGAATAATTGAACTTTGTTCTTTCAAATAAAAATATGATGTTATAACTAAAACATGTTTCTACAGCTCTTTGAGTTTGTGTTCCAGCAATCAGAGTCTGGGAAAGAATGTATAAGGGAAGACAGAAGTTAAGGTGATATTGAAACATACTGAGAAATAAAGTAAGAAAACTGTTTTCCTCTGTGACATTCCAATAAGCATCTCTATGTGTTTAGCCTTTGAGAAAAATATTACAAAAGTTGTGAAAGAATTATCTTCTATATAAATACCATTTAATCTGATGTTCTGGTATCATATGTTGTCATGAAGAAGATAAAGAATATTATCAATTTCATCTCTCCTCTTCCATGTTACTTTGACCCCCCCAAATATTTTCATTTAATATTGAGATTCACTGCAAATTGCATCCAAAATGATCTAATACATCAATCTCAAATGAATCAATAATTTCTCTCTATTCATTATTATAATCATTTTTCTCAGAATCCTGATTAATTAATATTACTCAGTATAGAAAAGTAGAGGAAATAGGAAAGTGGCATGAGATGAGAACTGCTACATATACTCCTAGCTAGCATAATATTCAATGGCTTTCATATTAAATACATAGTTTTTGTTTTTACTTGAGAATTTTTTAAAGCACAGTAACAGAAATATAAGAAAATAATTAATTTTACTGAAAGTTTTAAATGACCACTTCAGTGATGAAATATATAGAGCTGAATTCAAACTGATTCATTCATTAATTCAAGAAATAATGTCATTATCTACTATGATTTCTTTGATTTTCCCTATCGGAGTATACCAAGCACAGAATGTCTTTTATAAAAAATAATTTTATTTAGAAACAAATATCAATGAGACAGTTTCACAAGTGATTACTGTCACATTTTCAATAATTAATACATTACATATTGTTGTCTTAGTGGTTATTCATTGTACAAAATGGAGACATGATACCCTGTCTCAAACACTATGATAACAAACCTCTCTAGTCATTGAAATAAGAGAATGGAGCTGTATGTCTATCCTAAATATTTTGAGTATACAGATACAAAAGGGTCATTTATTTCAATACCAAATTTGGTTAGTTTTGTTGGAGATGGGCATTCCGTTGTCATTTAAATATTGTAGGTGCTTGAACTCAGCAAAATCTCCCAGTATAGTCCGGTGGACTCATAATAGTACTGGGCTTTCCGTAAGACTGGAAATGTCCAAAGTTATTGACTTGAGATTTTTACAAGTCAGCATATTAATGTGGCATTATTTTTATATTTTATTTTCATAGTTTTGTGCTGGATGGTTAATACTAAGATAAATCGACATGTATAACAAGAAATATAACTTTTGTATCTGATAAGTCAGTAAAATACCCTCAGGATTTAATCTGAAATGCTATACCATAGTAAGTAGATCCTTTTGAGTGTCAGCCTTGTAGATGAGTCACATCCATTGCTTGAGCAATTTGCTCTCTGTGAAAGACTGAGAGAATGTTTTCCCTCCATGTGACTCTCCTTAGGCACACTTCTCACTGACCTTGAGAGGCTAGGACTGAAATGTTGGGTGTCCTTGAAGCCCTTCTTTTTCTCTGATTTTTGGTCTGCAATGTTAGGTTGTTAACCCTCCAGAAGAGAAGCTTATTATTACCCTATAACATATGCAGTTGGGTTTAACCTAACTATCTATCTGAATATCAAACATCTTCGGCATAATGTGGAACATATATTTTCCATCAAGTATCAATATGTTAAAATTTAAGTCCCTGCAGAATATGAAGACAAAAATTTGAAAAAATATAAATAATTTTACAAAGAAAATAAGAAATCTAGAAGTATACAGTATTATAGCAGGACTGTCCTGTTACATTGTTTTCTAACTGTCTTTTTTTTTAATTTATTGCCCCCTCTTTTTTTAAACAAACATTTACTTGAGAGACAGTATAGCAGTAAATGGTATGTCATGACAGGCAGTACATATTTGGAAGACCAGAATGGTAGGCATTCCAAGCATGATGCTACCATTACACATTGATAACTTCAGTGCAGCTGCTTAGTTCACAGTTTTCAGCATAGCTAGTCATTCAGGGTGAGAATCCTACCAGTTAACTGCTGGTTTCCAAAACATGCTGCAGACTCTCAAGATTATTGCCTTACACATCTTGTGCATATAAATGTATAGCTTTTCAATTTTCACGTTTCCCAGCTTTTCTCCTTGCCCTCTCATTGCCCAATCTTCAATTCTCACTTTCATTTTAACTGTGTTATACCTTTCTATTTGTATTTCTTCTTTTGAGTTCTTATAATAGGGAGACTATATGATATTTGTACATGTGGATCTGATTTATTTCACTTATGAGTATATCTTCAAGTGGTATCCACTTAGATAGAAAAGCTTCAAGTTTATCATTCTTTATAGCTGAATAATACTCCATTGTTTAAAAATACCACATCTTTTTCATCCATTCCTCATGTGACAGACATTTTGTTTGTTTCCAAGATTTGGCTATTACAAATTGTGCTGCTATAATCATAGGTACACATATATTACTATGATATGATGCTTTCAGTTCCTCTGTGAGAATTACCAGTAGTTGGATAGCTGCTTTGAATGGGATTTTTCAGTCCTAGTTTACTAAGCATTCTCTACAATGTTTTCCACAATGGTTGTACCAGTCTACATTCCCACCAGCAGTGGAGAAGGGTGCTTTTTTCCTCACAACCTCTGAAACATTTATTGTTCTTTGATTTGTTTATGATAGCTATTCTGTCTGGTGTAAGATGGCATCTCAGCATTGTTTTAATTTGCATTTCACTGATGGCTAGTGATGTAGAGCATTTTTTCATATATTTATGCGCTTCTTTAATTTCATCATCTGAGAAGTGTGTGTTCATCTCGGATGCCCATTTCTGGATTGGGTATTTAAATTTTTGGGCACTAATATTTTTAGTTCATTATAAATTCTAGAGCGCAGACCTTTGTCTGAGTGCTTATTTGTTCCTGTACTGTTTTCATAATGTGGGAGTTCACAGCTATGAATTTCCCTCTGAGAACTGTTTTTATCGAATCCCATAAGTTCCAGTAAGTTGTGCTCGAATTTACATTGAATTGTAGATATTGCTGAATTTTTTGTTTAAGTTTCTCTGTGACACATTGGTTGCTGAGTAGAATATTGTTGAATTTCCATGTATTTATGGGACTTCTCTCTTTTCTTGTCTCATTTATTTCCAGTTTCATTGCACTGTGGTGAGATAATATGCATTGGATAATTTTCATTTTCTTGCAGATACTTAAACATGACTTATGGACTAGTATGTGTTCTATTTTAGAAAATGATCCATGTGTTGCTAAAAAAATGTATATTCAGCTGTGATTGGGTGGAACACTTTCTATATGTCCACTAGGTCCATTTGTTCCAAGCTCTGGTTCATTTCTGCTACTTCTTTGCTAACTTTTTGTCTGCTTAACCTATTTTTTTAGCATAAGGGCATGTTAAGGTCACCTGTAAAGATTGTGGTATTGAATATTAAGCTTTTCATGTCCATTAAGACTTGTCTTATATAGTTGGGTGCCTCTGTGTTTGGTGCATATACATTTATGAGCATTACCTCTCCCTCTTGAATTTTTCCCCTAACCAGTATGTAGAGGCCTTCTTTATTTCATTTGGTCATTCTTGGTTTGAAGTTGAGATTGTCTGTGAGTAGGATTTCTACCCCTAAATTTTTCTGAGGTGCTAAGGCATATAGTATTTTTTCCATCCTTTGACTTTCAGCCTATGAATTTCTTTTTGATAGTTCAGTGTGTTTCTTTTTTTTTTTATATTTATTTATTTATTTATTTGAGAGAGAGAGAGAGAGAGAGAGAGAGAGAGAGAGAGAGAGAGAGAGAGAGAGAGAGAGGTGTGTGTGTGTGGCCAGCTCAGCCCACCAGGGGGCGGGCTGGCTGGCATGTGGTGCTGGGGGATTGAACCGCGGTCCCTGATGCTTTGCTAAGCTTGTTCTAAGTAGGTGCTTTAGACCACTGAGCCATCTCTCCAGCCCTCAGTGTGTTTCTTGTATACAGCAGATTGTTGGATTTTGCTTCTTAATCCACTGTGCCAGTCTATTAATTTCAATGGTGAATAGAGTCTGTTTACATTGGTGGTTATAATTGATATGTATTGATTTACATTTAACTTGTTATTTACCTGATGTTGTTTCTCCTGTGTTTAACTGTTTTCCCTTTTTAGTGGGTTCCTTCTGTTCTCATTCATGGAGTTCTGATCATTTTTTTCTCTTTCTAGAACATCTTTTAATAGTCTATGTGGGGTTAGCTTTATCATCATGAAATTTTTTAGTTGCTCTTTGTCATGGAAATATTCCACTTCTCCATTAAACTTGAAATAGAATTTTGCAGGGTATAGTTTCTGGGATGGAATTTGTTTTCATAGAGCACTTGAAGTATTCTGCTCCATGCTCTTCTTGCCTTCATGTTTTGTGAAGCAAAGTCAGCCATTATTCTGATGGGTTTTCCTTTGAATATGATCTGTTTATTTTCTCTAGCAGCTTTTGGGATATTATTCTTGTGCTGCATTTCTGCAATCTTGACTATTATATGTCTCGGTGTGTTTTTAACTGGGTTAAAGTTATTTTGTGTTCTGTGTGCTTCAGTTACCTGAATGTCAGATTGTTACCTCATATTTGAGAAGTTTTGTGCTATTATCTCTGCCCATATTCTTTTTATATAATTTTTATTGCCACCTTCTTTCTCATTAATGCCTATTAATCTCACATTGTTCATCTTTGCCTTGTCTTGCAGTTGATGAATTATTATTTCTTGCATCCTGTTTGTTTTTAAGAGATCCTTTTTTACCCTTTCAGTAGCTGCATCATTGTCTTCAAGATCAGAAGCTCTATCTTCACTTTCACTCAAACAGTTTTGCATGCTTGTGATATAGATTTTATGTTACTCTACATCTCTTTTATGCTGCTTCATGCAATCCATTTTTTCTTTTATTGCTTATTCAAGGAATCTGTCATTTTTCTAATCTCTATTTTTAATCAATATCTTCTTTAGAAGCAATTATTAATTCTTTTACTACAGAGATTTTTTTGGAATTGGCTTTCCTCCATTTGTTTGTACATTTGATTCTTTGCTTCTGATGCTATTGATTCAGAATTTTTTATTAATTTCAGAGATTAATTTCAGTTCCTCTATACTTTTCTGCTGTTGTTTCTTTACTTCAGATGCTATTAATTCATACATTTCAGCTGAACTAGTGTCCTCTGCACTTCTTCTGAGTAGGCTTGAGGCCTGAGATTTCATTTTGCTCCTTCTCTTTGTCATTTCATATAGCACTGACCTCTGACCTTTAGTGTAGAGCTTTGGTGCAGTGATAATCTTAGCACTTATTGAGATTTGGTTGCTGATCTATGAAGTTTCAGTTTATCCAGTTGTGTCCGGCTTGGGTCTGAGTGTTCTGCTCAGCTCTTACCTGTTGCAGCCCTGGGATGTCAACCTGTTGTGCCCTTTTGATGGGCTTGTGAGATGGGCTCCAGAGAGGTGCAGGCATCCCGAGGGCACAGCAGAGAGTCTCAATCAGACAGTGTGCCTGGGTTTTGGTCCACTTTGTGCCCACAGGCAGGTGCGTGGGAGCTGTAAGCTCTCCCACACACTACCTGGGCCTATGCTTGGGCTGGATTGGGAGGTCCCGAATGCATGGGAGAAGTTCTTACTCACTCGGTGGCCTCGCAGTATTGTGGGCATTGGAGGGGTTCCAAGGGTGTGGCAAATGGTCTCACTCATGTGGCATGCCTGGGTTTTGGTTCAGAGATTTTCCACAGAATGTCTTTATACCACATATTATAGCAAACACAAGAAACACCATATTAAACTATGTGAATTACTAATTCATATTTTATATTTATAGGGGAAACTAAAACATAATTTGATACAATTTTTTTTGGTGTGTTCAGGGTCTCACTACTAGATTGGACTTGCAGTAAGCTGCCAGTTTACAACCTCGCTACAGCTGGGATTATAGGCGTGCTCCACTACACCTAGTCTCAATTGCCTTTTCAATGTGCCCCTAGAGCCTGGATGGCACAGCAGACTGGGGATTGAAGGCCATTTGCCTGGACAATTTAATCCACTGAGGTATTTGGCCAGCCCTTAATTTGATACAATTAAAAGTATTTTTAAATAAAAAAACTAATAACAGCCATTGAAATACGGAATTTAATAAAAAGCCTGCAGACAAAGAAAACTCCAGGCCCTGATGGATTCACAGATGAATTTTACAAGAAATTCATAGAAGATATAATCCCTACACTCCTCAAACTCTTCAGTGAAATTGAAAAAGAAAGACTTCTGCCAAAATCATTCCTGGAGGCAATGTTTATGCTGATACCAAAACCAGGGAAAGATGCAACTAAGAAAGAGAACTACAGGCAAATCTCCCTCATGAACATAGATGCAAAAATCCTCAATAAATTCCTAGCAAATAGAATACAGCAAATCATCAAGAAGATCATACACCATGACCAGGTAGGATTCATCCTAGGGATGCAAGGATGGTACAATATTTGAAAATCTATAAATGTAATACACTATATCAACATAGTGAAAACTAAAAACCACATGATCATTTCAATTGATGCAGAAAATGCTTTTGACAAAGTCCAAAATTCATACATGTTCAAAGTCCTACAGAAAATTGGAATAGAAGGCCTCTACTTCAATCTGGTAAAAGCCCTCTATGACAACCCAACAGCTAATATAATTCTCAATGGGGAAAAACTGAAATCCTTTATTCTCAAATCAGGTACAAGACAAGGATGTCCTTTATCACCCCTCCTCTTCAATATAGTTCTGGAATCATTAGCTATAGTCATTAGACAAGAGGGAGAAATAAAAGGAGTAAGAATAGATAAAGAAGAAGTGAAACTATCATTATTTGTAGATGACATGATACTTTATTTGGAAGACCCAAAAAGCTCCACTAAGACACTACTAGAATTAATAGACAAATTCAGTAGCATAGCAGAATATAAAATCAACACCCAAAAGTCAATAGCATTCCTCTACACAGATAACAAACACACTGAGAGGGAAATTAGGGAGACAATACCTTTTACAATAGCACTAAGGAAAATGAAATATCTGGGAATTCATCTAACTAAAGAAATCAAAGATCTTTTCACGGAAAATTACAGTATTTTGAAAAAAGAGATCGCAGAAGATTTCAGAAAATGGAAATATAGTTCCTGCTCCTGGATAGGAAGAACCAACATCATGAAGATGGCCATACTCCCAAAATTGTTGTATAGATTTAATGCTATTCCTATGGGACTGCCACTAACATACCTCCCATGCCTAGAGAAAAATGTGCCTAAAATTTATCTGGAATCAAAAAAGACCTAGAATAGCAAAGGCAGTCAGGGCCAACAAAGACAAAGCAGGAGACATTACAATTATTGACCTGAAATTATACTACAAAGCTACTGTAATAATATCAGCATGGTATTGGCAACAAAATAGACCTGAGGATCAGTGGAATAGACTAGTAAATGCAGAGGCCTCTAAGAATGCACTCAGCCACCTGATCTTTGACAAAGGGGCCAAACACACTTACTGGAACAAAAAGTCTAACAAATGGTGCTGGAAAAATTGGCTCTCTACAAGCTGAAGATTAAAACTTGACCCAGGTCTATCACCATGCAGTAAACTAAAATCAAAATGGATTAAAGAACTGAGCATTAAATCAGAAACACTAAATCTCCTAGAAGAGAAAGTAGGAGGATCTCTTGAAGACATAGGGATAGGCAAAGAGTTCATGAACAGAAACCAAATTGCATGGGAAACACTTGAAAGAATTAACAACTGGGACCATCTCTTATTGAGATGTTTTCATGTCAAAAGAAATTATCAGCAAAGTGAAAAGACCCACAAACTTCAAAAAAATCTTAACTAATAAGCACTCAGACAAAGCTCTTCTCTCTAGAATGTATAAAGAACTAAAGAACATTAGGGCCCCTAAATTTTAAGACCTAATCCAGAAATGGGCATCCAAGATGAACACACACTTCTCAGGAACGAAATTAAAGAAGCGAATAAATATATTTAAAAAATGCTCCACATCACTAGCCATCCATGAAATGCAAATTAAAACAATGCTGAGATATCATCTCACCTAAGAAAGGTTGGCTAGCATAAAGAAATCAACCAACAACAAATGTTGGAGAGGCTGTGGGGAAAGGG
>NW_004524912.1:186246-187322 GCF_000260255.1 Octodon degus
AGAAAAGTATAAAAATGAGGTATATAAAGTAATTCCATATTAATACGATGAGATGTAAAAGGCTCAAGTCCATAACTCTGAGGATAACCCACTATCATTACAGACTGCTAGACAGTATTAGATGTTTAGTTGAATTCAAACAGTTATAGTATTTAGATGCCAATAGAATATTCACCTCTGACAGAATAAAAAAAATGTAAAAATAAGAAAAAAATGGAAATAGAAAAAAACAATATGTTGCTGAGTTAACACACCTATAATATTCAAATAATGAAATACCTTTTAGCAAAAAAAGGTATACAGATGAATGTCCATTTTGTATCTGTGTATTCAAAGTGGTTAGGTTAGATATATAATTACATTTTCTTAATGAATAGAGGGATTTGTTCTAATAGTGCTTGTAAATAGGATATCATGTCCACATCTTGTATAGCAATTAACCACTAGAAAGAATGTACTCAATGTGTTAATTATTGAAACTGTCCTACCAATTTGATTTGAAACTGTCTCATTGCTATTTATCAATAAAATTATGGGAAAATAATAAAAAAATCACATCACAAAAAAATAAGAAAAGCAGAACTGTCAGATGTTATGATTGTCATGTCAGAAAATATGCACAAAAATAAATTTACATTGCATAAAAGTAGAATAAGGTAAATGGCCAAATAGAAACAAAATCAGCTTTCCCTAGGAGATAGAAAAGCTCATAGTGAAAAGGCGAGCTTTTCTATCTCACCTTCAACTAGGCACTTTAACCAGACAGTTTAGAATTTTCCTACTGTACAGTTACCTGTAATTTTTACACAGTTGCATAATGCTTCATAGACAATGTATAGGATCAGAATTATACCACCTAAATCCTGTGTTCATGTGGTCATGCTGCATGTCTGTAAATCCAGCACTCCGCAGCACTAAAGCAGAAGGGTTGAAATTTTTAGCCCAGCCTGGGTAACATAGTGATTTAGTGAGACCCTTGTTCAAACTTAAAAATGAGTGCTTAACTAGGGCTATAGCTCATGGAGCAGGCCCCAGTACCAAAAATGTTCATAATACTTTGGGGAGGGAGGGAGGGA
>NW_004524912.1:188656-189414 GCF_000260255.1 Octodon degus
ATTTGGTTTCTTGAAAGAGAGATTTTGATAATGCACATGTATAGCTTAAGCTTTAGATTACAAGTGAATTATATGTCAGAAATATTGGTGACTTACAAAGACTTTCCATTTTTACATTAAATGTGGATAGTTCTCCCTAATTGAAACATATCAAAATAAAAGCTTAATTTAGTATTTCAAAATAGAAACAGTATTACTTGCTGACATATCCAGTATTTCATTTAATAATGGAAGGAAAATATGTGGTTATTTAAAAATGCATGTTCAGCTGAATGTGGTGGCACATGACTATAATCCCAGCACTTGAGAGGCTAAGGCAGGAGGATCATTGAGAGTTCAAGACCAGCCTGGGCTATAAAGTGAGCTCCAGGCAAGCCTGAACTGCACAGCAAAACCCTATCTCAAAAAGCCAAAAAAGTAAAAAATAAAAAAAATAAAGATTTATCTTGATACAAAATTTCAGAAGAAGATTTGTTGCTGGACAAAACAGAACTTTTCTCACACACTGAAAATCAGTTTCTGTACATAGTTTTGATTTAAAGATTATGTAAATCATTTCTTAGCTAAATCTGTGAAAACAAGTTTGTTTGGAGGAAAAAGTGTGCATTTATATAAGTGTTCTGTGGAATCAGTTATTTTCATTTTATTGATGTAACATTTTCTTTTTGCAAAGTTTTATTGATAAACAGATAGCAATGAGACAGTTTCAAATCCAATCGGAAGTACAGTTTCAACAAATAATACACTGCATATATTCT
>NW_004524912.1:193019-199519 GCF_000260255.1 Octodon degus
GGAGAGGGTCCGGCCCACGCTGAGCCTGGGCTGGGGCCTGTCCCGCCGGCGCAGGGTAGCAGGAAGCTCTCCGCACACTCACTGGACCTGGGCTAGGACTTGATGTAACTGTTTTGAAGCACACAATGTCTTCATTGCAATATGAAATTCATGAAAAAAAAATCTACATTCATAAAAATAGTTAATAGATATTTTCCTTTGAAAATCTCACACTCAAACTTTTTATTAGCATTAAATAATAAACCTTGCTTCAATTATTCAAATGATTAAATAAAACAAAATAAAATAAGAAACTAAGAATTGTATAAAACAATACAAACTCTTTTTCTTTTGAGTTAGATTTCTACATGGAAATTTTTAATATCACCTAATCACATGTATTTATAAATAATATACTGTGCCATATTATATTCTAGTACAAATCTTTTCAAAGTTACAGAGAAAAGCTAGTTTTTTTGTCTTTAAATGCACATTTTAATTAAGTCTATAACTTTGTTACATGAAGTGAAATTCTTCATTGTCTCTGCATTAAATTTTTCCTTGGCCATGAGGTAAAACAAAGTACAATAGTTGTCTATGATCACCAATATTTTAGAAGATTTATATATTAATGGAGACTTCAAATTATTGTTAAGGACTGACATCTGAGCAAATATATGCTAAGGACATATAAATTCAGAAGTACTGTAGGAGCCTATAAGTTAAAATGAGCATTCAGGAGAAAAGTACTTGCCAGTGAAGCACAAAAGAACTTGTCACTTGAAGAGAATTCTTACATGATGCATTTGAATTATTATAAGTGCTTATTTCATTAACAGTGAAACTTCAGAGCATTGAATTAATAAAAATGGTTAATTTATTTTATTCATCTCCCTGAAGTATATAATAATAAAATTAGAAAAGCAGGAAATAACAGTCTAACTGACTTGTCATTTATATTTTTAATGAAAGATAATGAAGTCAAAGCTACATGCAACTTAATTTTCCTTCATTATTAAGGAAGTAATAGGGTAGCAGCATTTATGTACAGAAACATGCATCATTTGATTTTGGTTAGGTTTCTGCATGGTTTACTGACAACAATTTGAAAGAATGGTTCTGATTTACGGCTGTAACTTAAGACTTATGATAAGAAATATATTTTTCAATATATTTAATAATAGATTTATTTACAAAAACAATTTTAAATAAACCATATTCAAAGAAAAATAAACACTAAGTTATCTTAATCTCATATTTACATTGGAACTACATCAGAATATGTTCTCTTTATATTTTCCAACTATTCAGATTAGTTTATGTGTTTAACTATAGTCTCAGAGATATTTTGTTAATAATTTTAGTCCATTCTAATTAAAATTTCAACTTCACAACTATATAGTTCTTTACTCCTTGGGCTTGTGAAATTTCCAAACCAGCAGAGGATAAGAAGGGAGAGTGAAAAGGCACACTGGCATTTTGCTAGTATATCTGTTCTCCTCTTCCTCTTCTTTCTCTGCCTCTTTTGTATCCTTCCCTTCCTCTTTCCTCCTTCTCTGTCTCCTTTTAATATTCTTTCTCTCTCAATTCCTCTTTTTATTCAAGTTTCCCTAGTACTATTTTAACTCAGCGTGGTTTCTCTTTTCTCTCTTCTGCCATTATTGACAGATGTGAGTCAGTTACTAAGGGGGCATTCCCTAGGAATACCCTAATAGATATTGCCCTAAGATTACCCAAATAGATTTATATTCACTTATATGCTCTTATCTCCTGTCTTCTGCCAATATGCTACTGAGTTTATTCATGCCATTTGTGATGTATTTGGCCAATTACTTAAAGACCCACTTCCTCTCTCTTAATTGCACCAAAAGTGTGGACCTTCCTTCCTACAGATCCCTACTGACATCAAGGGATCTCACATAAACTTAAGATATATCGAAGATACTTATCAAATTTATAACAAGCATAAATGTGGCATGAAATCTAATCTGCAGTGAAATTAATAAACACATTCTGTGCTTGTAGTTTTGTGAATTTGACTAAAGCTTTTAAAAGTCAAGTAAGACTAAAACATATTTACAACCAGCCAATTCTTATTTTTAGGGATGTCCATGCTACTAGTCAAAGATCACTGATTACATTCTTATATTATAGGGATCCATTACTCTTTCAGTATACTCTGGGGAGAAACAGCAGCAGGAATGAGGAAAAGATAGGCAAGGAGACAGGATCTTGGTCAGGTGGTTACCCGTTGCCTGATTGGCAAATGAGCTCTAGAATAATAGTAGGAGCATTTATGTATACCTGTACAAAGTTTGTATCACAAAACACAAGGCTGCTTAGTGAATAATAGCTAATATTAACTAGAAAGAATGATTTATTCAAGACTGAGGTAGCTTGACTGCCTTAGGCACTGAGGCCTAGTCCTGCCCTGAGACATTTAGCCAAATTCTAGCCTTAGCAGCTTCCAAACTATCTCCCTTTTTTGTTTTGTTGTGTGAATGATGGATGTTCCATAGCATTTGGACAAGGTCTGCTTGGAGAACTCTTTAGAAGAACTTTCCATTCCTGATTCCTGTCCAAAGATTTTGGTACTTGTATAAAGCAATTTAACCCTATAAAGTCCAACAGTCCATGACAGTAGTGTGTTGTCACTACAACTGGCAATTGTCAGAGATTGTTAGTGATTTGAGCTTTTTACAACTAACGTATTATTATGTAATTGCTTTTTCAGATCTCATGGTTATATTTTTCTACTTGATGATTAAAACAAAGTTAAAGTGATATCTGTAAAAGTAAAACTTTAAATTTTGCTATCTAACAAGTTCGGTTATAACTCCTTAGGATTAAAGAAGTCAGGTAAACAGAAGACAGCTGAAAAGACCTGGTCAATCCCACCCTGCTCTCCACCCATCCGTTCTCATAACCTGCCAGAGCTTGACTGATCTGAAATTGCTTCTCCTGCTGTCATATAAGGCAGGCAGTCCCAGGATAGTACAGGATCCTGAAGAGCCCTGCCCACACATCCTCACCCTAGTCAGATATGGTCTGAGATTCAGCCACATTTCACACAATTATAGAAGTCAAGTAGTCTAAGCACAGCTACAGGAACCTGGTGAGACCTGCTCTGGCCCTTTTCTCATCATTGCTAGACCTCAGATGAGATGTTGCAACCTCTTTAACCACCACTGAGAGAGCTTTGTGATTCTTTAGCCTATTCTCATAATCATCAGAATCTTCTTGAGCTTCAAGTTTTCCCCATCTAATAGATGGAAGCCAAACTGAACTCCCCACAGCAGGAGTTTTGGTGAACCTACCTTGCCCTGCAGCTCTTGTGGAAGCATTACTTACCCAGAGCCCACTCTCTTGCCATCACACCAAAGTCAGGAAAAACATTGAGAGCCTCAAAAATGTCAAAAGAATGGAGCAAAGGCAATCTCAAATCTCCAGCCTACCAAAACAAGTCCAGTAGACAAAGTCATAGAAGAACTAGGAAGTCAAACAACTTAAATTTAGAAATGATAGCCACAAAACTAAAAAAACAGCTTCATCAGGCTATGGAGAAAAACAGATTAGAATTAATCTCTCAGGTTAGAAAAAAAAGACATGACAATAACCATGAAAGAATTGTTTAACACATCTAAAGAGGAAATAGATTTAAAAAAAGAGAACAGGAAAATGATGGAAACATTCAAAGAACAATACAGAAAAGTATTAGAATGAGTGAATCAGAATCAGACAGATATTCAAGAATTAAGAATTCCACGGAAGGACCAGCCAGATAGCTCAGTGGATTAAAGCACCTGCTTAGGCAGGGACTGGGGTTTGAACCCTGGTATGATGTGCCAGTCCCGCCTCCAGGGTGTGCTGAGACAGCACCTGAGACTGGGTGTGGTGGCATGCAGCTGCAATCCCAGTGCTTGGAAAGCTGAAAAAAAAGGGTCACTACGAGTCTGATCTGTGTGAACCTTCTATGAGTCTGATCTGTGTGAACCTTATACTAAATACATTAAAAAAAATAAGAATTCCACTGAAACCTGGCAAAAGCGCTTCAACAAACCTTAAGATAGAATTTGAGACATTGAAGATAACATTGCAGGTGGTGAATACAAAAGGAAAGATCTCTTAAAAATAACAAAGAATCAGGAAATGATGCAACTGGTGCAAGATGATGTAAAGAAAAATAATTTAAAATTAATAGTTATCAATGAAACAGCTAGAGTGAACACAAATAACATATAAAGATTGATTGCAGAAGCAGTAGTGAAAAAATACTTGAGCATGGTAAAAGAATACAGTTAAGTGAGGCATACTGTTAAGTGAGGCATATAGAACTCTAGTTATGCATAATAAAAATAAATCTTAAACCAGTCACAGAATAATTAAGATCCCAGAATTTCAACAGAAAAACAAAATATAAAAAGCTGTTATAGGGAACAAACAGATCACGTATAATGAAAAGCCCAACAGATCCATTTGAGATTTCTCAACACAGACTACCAAATCAAGAAGAGCTTGGAGTGAGATGTTTTAGACCCTGATAATTTCCAACTCAATCTGATGTGCCCTGCAAAACTCTCTATCACATTTAATGGAGAGATAAGATACTTCCATGACAAATAGCAGCTGAAGAAATTCATGACAACTAAACCGACCTTACAAGGAGTACTAATAGACATTTTAGAAAAAAATTTTAAAAACCTTCACAAACAACAATCCCTTAAACAGAGGGAAAATATAGGGATCCTACAGTAGAAAAATAACATGACAAAGACGTGCCAATACATATCAGTTATAATCATCAATGTAAATGGCCTTAGTTCACCAATCAAAAAATAAATAAATAAAAGGACTAGCAGAGTGGATCAGGAAACAAAATCTATACAAGAAGCACATTTAACTCAAAAGAAATTAATAGACTGACCATTAAAGTATATAAAACCATATTCCATTTGACAGGAACTCAGAACAAAGAACAGTCTACAACTGTTCTGGTAGTAGATGATATCAACTACAAACCAAGAATGATTGAAGGAGATAAAGAAGGTCACTACATACTTGTTGAGGGACAATTGTAAGGAAGAGATAGCAAATATAAATATATATGCATCCGGTGTGGGAGCCCTCAACTATATAAGACAAATTTTAACAGACATGCAAACAGAAATGAGCAATGATACAATTGTACTTGGGGATTTTATTACTCTATTGTCTCAAAGAGATTGATTAACTACAAAATAATCAGTGGAGAAATAACAAAACTAAAAACCTTACAATGAAATGGACATAGTAGACCTTTACAGAGTGACCAAACAGCACCAGAATACACATTCTTCTCAGCTGCATATGGGCTGTTCTCCAAAATAGACAATATACTAGCACATAGAGCATGCTTAAATAAATGCAAAGGAATTGCAATTGCCACATGCATATTATATAATCCTAATGCAATGAGATGGAATTATTGACAAAAGAAATAGTAAAAACTTCTTAAATACGTGGAAACTAATAACATTCTCCTGCACAATTAGTGGATCACACATAATATTAAAGAAATTAAACACTATTGACAAATGAAAATCCAGACAGCTTACTGCAACCAGTGTGATGCAATCAGAGCTATCTTAAGAAGGAAAGGTAAAGGACCAGCAAGACAGTTCAGTGAACTAAGTGCCTGCTTAAGCAAGCACAGGGACCAAGCTTTGAACTAGGGCACCACATGTTGCATGGGCCCTTGCCCCAAGGTGAGCTGAGCCAGCTATGGAGGATAGATGTGGTGGCACATTCCTGCAATCCCAGTGCTGGAGAGGCTGAAAACAGGACGATCAATATGAGTATGAGCTGAATAGTGAGACCCCGAATAAAATACATTTAAAAACATGAAAAATAAAAAAGAGTGAAATTTATAAGAGTAAATTCTCTCATTAGGAAAATAGAATAACCCAAATAGGCAATCATGCTGCACATCAAGCTCCTAGGTACAGGAGAGCCAGTCAAGTCCAAAGCAAATACAAGGCAGTAAATTATAAAGGTCAGAGCAGAAAAAAATGCAATGAAGACAAAGAAAAGAATACAAAGAATTAAATAATTGAAGAGTTGGTTCTTTAGGGGCTGGGGAGATGGCTCAGTGGAATAAATGCTTCCCTGGCAAGCACAAGGGACTGAGTTGAATCCCTGGTTCCACCAAAAAAAAAAAAAAAAGTCAAAAGAGTTGGTTCTTTGAAAGAATAAATAAACTTGATAAACATCTAGACAACCTTATCAATAAAAGGAAAGAAAAAACTCAAATTCATGGAACAAGGAAAGAAAAGTGTTACATCACTTCAGACCCTATAGAAATTCAGAAGATTATCAATATCCAATTCCAAAATCTTTTCTCTCACAATATGAAAAGAGAAAAAAATGGACAGATTCCTATATATGAACTATCAAAGCAGAATCAAAGAGATATAAAAATTCAATAACACAATATTAGTGAATGAGAGGAGATGGATCAGTAGAGTAAGCACTTGCCTGGCAAA
>NW_004524912.1:199619-221918 GCF_000260255.1 Octodon degus
AAAATTGAAAATGTAATTTAAAAAACCTACCAACAAAAAATCCCAGGTCCTGATGTAATCACAAATTAATTCTACAAGAAACAGTGAAAATTTAATTCCAAATCTTCTCAATCTTTTCAATGAAATTGAATTGGAAATAATTGTCCCAAACACATTCCTGAAGGCAAGGATTATTCTGATACCAAACCCAGATAAAACCCAACCAAAAAAGACATTATACACCTATCTCTAGAATGAACATAGATGCACAAATTCTCAATAAAATACAAGCAAACAGGATGCAGCAAATCATCATGGTCAAGTGGGATTCACACCCAGAATGCAGGAATGGCTCAATATACACACATCTACAAAGACACATATTCAAAAAACTCATATGATCATCTCCATAGCTGCAGAAAAAGCATTTGACAAAGTCCAACACATTCATAATAAAAACCCTACAGAAAATCAGAATAAGTAGCTTTTTCTTCAACCTGATAAAAGTCATCTGTGACAAACCAACCACTAAAATCTTTGTAAATGGACAAAAATTGAAGGCCTCTACTTTAAAATCAGGAACTTCAAAATCAGGGTAAGAAACAAGGATGCTCACTGTCACCTCTCCTTTTTAATATGGTTCCTAAAGCACTAGCCAGTGCAATTAGACAAGATACAAAAATAAAAGGAATGATTGGCAAACAAGAGAAATTGTGATTATATTCAGATGGCATGATCCTCTACAGAGAACATCATGCCATCTGAATATAAAACCTCTGCCAAGATACATGTAGCTTTAATAATGAAATTCAGTAGCATAGCAGCATACAAAGTCAACACTCAAATATCAATAGAATTTCTACACACAAACAATGAATGCACTTTGAGAGAAATTAAGAAAACCATGTCTTTCAAAATAGCACCCTCATCAATGAAATACTTAGGAATAAATCCCAAATAGGAAGTAAAAGATATATATAGCAAAAATTACAGTACTGTGGGAAAAGACACCAAAGAGGATTTAAGAAAAATGGAAATAGATTTCTTGCCCTTTTACAGGAAGAACCAACATTGTGAAAATGGCTATTATGGTTTTTGTCTAGTTGTTCCCCCAAAGCCTCGTGAATTTATGGGACAGACTTCTAGAGTTTGGATTGTTTCATGATTCAATGCTGTGATTATAGTTGTGAGTGATGCTGGGATTGTGGTGTAACTGCTGCTGGGAGTATGGGTGTGAGTGCTACACGTGGCCTGGGGTAGATGGACTGAATGCAACATAAGGGAGACAGACTTACTCTCTGTTTCCATGTTGCTCCTGTGGTATTGCTATTGCTGTTTTGCTATTTTCAACCATATTGAACTGTTGCCCTAAACCATGTAAGACACCCTTGGAGCCAGTGGAGTAGACTGAAACTTCCACAAACTGAGCTAAATAAACCTTTTCTTCTTTAATTTGGAGTGTTGGACACTTCATTCAAGCAATGAGAGAAGCATGACTGGAACAGAATTTGGTACCTAGAAGTAGGACTGTAGCTGTGACTAAATATGACCATGTGGATTACAAACCTTTGGGAATGGTTTATGGGAAAACATAGGAAGGACTGAGACATGTCACCTATAAGACATGCACTGTAACAGCTTTGGATGTTCCATATGAAAGATTCTGGTCAGAACTGAGACCACAATGAGAAAACTTGCCTATAAATACCAGGCTGCAGAGGTTTGTGCTGAAAGAGGGGACTACATTGGTTGCTGGACTCCAGATTACATGTGTTATGTTTTGGTAGAAAGTTTGTTTTAATTTTGCTCATTTTTAAGGCTTTGCTGAGATTGAGATTAAGTGTAATGCACTGGTTAATCTTGCAAAAGAAATTTTGAGATGGTCAAATATTGAAGCAGTGTCATGCTTATTGTTGGGGGCTTTTAGTCAGATTCATGTGGAGAATAAAGAGCAAAGGACTCAGCAGGATGATTTAAAATGTTGTGAGCCTAGTCGGGGAAAAATAAGTTGCAATAAAGCTGTGGACTGCAAAGATAGAGCTCATGGGATCTCCATTACTGAGAATACAGGAATTCAGTGTATTATTTGTTGAAAAAAAAAAAAAAAAGATTTGTACTAATAGTGTTTGGACAGGATGTCATGTCTGCATCTTGTACTGTGAATAATTACTGTGAAGACAACAATATGTAATGTATTAGTTATTGTAACTACCCTACTAACCTGTTTTGAAACTGTCTTAGTGCTATTTGTTTCTCAATCAAATTAATAAAAAAAATAAATTAAAATTGAAAAAAAAAAAGAGAATACAGGAAATGACTTGAGGGCATCACTGGAGTCACCAGATCTCCACCTTTTGCTACCGCAGAACTCTAAGGTGAGAGATTTTGTATCGCTTAAGTGACTCTCCTTGAATGATTTTGGCTGTACTTGACCCTATTTCCAAGTACAGATACGTACAGAGCTGGCGAGCACTTTGCTTTATCCCTTACATTGGCTTGAAGCAGTGCATATATTGGTCTTCTAAGGTGCTGGTGATAGTCTTTGGAGATGATAAGCAAGTTTCCCTGATAACCCTGTTGCTCCTTTATATGAGCTGTGCTGAAACAGGACAAAGAGCCAATGCTTCATGCTATTGGCTGTGATCAAGCCTAGAGATAGAGGGTATGATTTCCTGGGGCTTGAAAAATTACACATCAGAGCTGAAGCACTGGACCCTAAAACATTAGATATTATCTCAATAATGTTGTACAAATTACATTTTCTGCATGTCCTTGCTCAATCCACTCTTCCTTCATAACTAAATAATTTCACGTTCAGACCTGGGCTGAGACTTGTTTCAGACAGCCATCACCATGGAAGGACTGAAGATCCCTCTACTCCCCATAAATATAAACATGCCTTAATGCCTTTATTCTCACCATGGGTTGCCCTCCAAGGGCTAAATTGGAAGTAACTTAATGGAAGTCCAAGAACTTATCCTTGAGATTGCAAATATCAACTTCTGGACCAAGATGAGGATCACAAAGGCCTCTGTACAGCTTTGGAGAGAAAACCATAGAGTGCCATATTCCAGAATGGCAGTAGGGTCCACGCCACATTCCAGAATAGAATGTTCATAAAAATTTGTTTGTAAAATATAATTTTTTTTCTATGCCAAATAAGTTTAGGACTGGCAAACAGGTAATCAATCATATTAAGAATCAAAAGAATTTTAAGTAATCTTTTAAATGTCTCCATTATATTAAATCTTAAATTAATCACCATAAGGGGAAAATATAGAAGCTTTTCTTTCAAGGTCAATTGTAATGTAGAGAGAACTTCTCTATTTCCTGTTTTTTCATGAGGCTCTATTCCTAGGGAAATGTCTCTCCTATCCCTTCCAGGTCAGTAATCCATGAACTTTGTTCCTGCCTTAAGAAGAGATTATCCATATTTGTATGTGAAAAGCTGTTAAAATATTTTTTCCTTTAGCTACATAATTGCTCTTTGTAACCCATTTTTAATTTTTTTATTTTTTATCAAAACAAAGAGTGCCCATTTGAGTGATAGGAGCATAGAGTTATTAAAGGAGTGTTTTTAGTAGATTGAACTATAACTTTGATTTTCCCTGTATGATCAGCATTAATGACAATAAGCAAAATGTGAAGACTACTGCTTTGCCTCTGCTTGCAGCTTTTACTCTCTTGCTTCAAGACTGGGTGATCTCCTAGCAGCAGTTTAATTGTCCTAGTACTGCAAAGGCACTTCCCTGATACCATTACCCTCAAGATTCAAAGCAGCTGTGTGTACAGGGTGACACTCTGGCTCTGATGACTAGATGCTTTGTTTTGCTGAGATATCACTATCTTGATCTTAATAAATATTTGATACCAGCAACATATACCGAGTATTCTGAAGCTACAGCATACAATATTCATGATCCACATATTTATCCTCAGGCATACAAGCCTGTAGTTGGTGACATGAACCAACCTCTGTGACTAGACCAGACACATAGACATGCAGGCACCTGTGGAATCCAAGCTAGGTATGCCTAGGACCAGAGCACTGGACCCACCCTGAACCCAGATTGTGCCCCTTTCCCCAGGAACACAACCAGTATACAGCTTGAAACCAACTGCTCACAGTTTAAAAGACTTTTTTCTTCATATAATTGAGCAGAGTCAAGGGGTTCCAACTCTACCTTATTTACCATTGCTCCACCCTCTGAGACTTTATTTTATTTTATTTTAATCTTTTATGTATCTGTTTGGTACAGGGTCTCACTATGAAGCTTGGACTCATACTGATCCTCCTATCTCAGCCTTCTCAGAGCTGGATTACAGGTGTGCAGCACTATACGCAATTTCAGTGACCAGCGCAGCACACCTGGGCTTCCTGGGTGATCATAGCATGTGGTCATGGGGATCAAATTCAGATCCTTGCACTTATGAGGAAGGCACTTAGTGCACTGAACTATTTCCTCAGCCCTTTGGGATTTGATTTTAAAACAGAACTCAATGCTAAGTACTTTGTGATGGTCTTACAAAGTAACTTGTAAACACAGGAATCAAGAAAACAACAAAGGCTGGCCAAATATATCAGTGGATTAAAGTGCTTACCAGCAGGAGCAGGAGCCCAGGGTTCCATCCCAGGCCTGCTGTTCTGGACCCGCCCTTGGGGCATGCTGAGACAGCAATTGAGACTAGGCTGCATGGCACGTGCCTGTAATCCCAGTTCTTGGGAGGTTGTAAAAATGTGGATCACTATGAGTGCAATCTAGTAGTGAGACCCTGAGCACTCACCCTGTAGACCCTTCCCTAAAAAATAAAAAATAAAAAATAAAATTAAAAAGGAAGAAAACAACAAACATTTTTACATACATCTCGAAACATCTGTGGTTCTTGGGACTCCACCTGCCTGTTTCTTAATTCAATAATTCCATAAGACATTTTCCTTTTTGTATTCTCACAAACTTATTTCTCTCTTTAAGACCATTTGTCTTTCAGGCCCTGCCGAGCTCACCTTTGGCCCTAGTAATCCTCCATCCCCATACTTTACACTTGATGTGCCAGGGCCAGTGCATGCCTATGCTGAATACTGGCTCTAACCAATTCATTTCCCTGTCTAATGCATGCTCTCTGGAATTTTTCCCACTGTCCACAATTGTATTATTCTGGATGTCCTGCATGGGTAACAAATGTAAGAGTACCCTGAGAAGAAATGGTGGAAGGAATGAGGAAAAGATAGACAATGTCTTAGTTACTCTTCTCTCATTGCTGGGACAAATACCCGACACACAAAATGAAGGAAGGAAAGGTTTATTTAGTTCACAGTTACTGGAGGTTTCAGTCCATATTCAGCTGGGTCCAATGCAGAGCAGCACATAGCAGAGGGCAACCTTTCATGACGGCCGCAAAGAGCAAGAGAGCAAGGGAGGGGTAGCAGCAGCTCAAGCAGCTAGCTTCTCTTCCCACCTTACATTGTAATGCAAATTACCTTCCCCAGGGTAGGGGAAGTACTCACACCTATAGGTACTTCCCAGTACTTACCCACCTATGGGTAATCCCAGCAGTACTAAAACCCATAATCCCAGCCTTGGATCACACATAATCCCAGTGGATCATGAGTTAACACAAACTCTAGAAGTCCTCACCCCATGACTGCAAGAGGCTTTGGGGGGACAACTAGACACAAACCATAACAGACAAGAAGACCCCAATTGGGCCAGGTTTTTGCCTGTTGCCTGATTTATAAACAACCTCTAGAACAATGGCAGGAGCATTTATTTACACCTTTGATAAGTTCGTATTATGGACACAAGGTTTTCTAGTGAATAATAGCTGACATTAACCTGGAAGGATGCTTTTTTCAAGATTGAGATAGCTTGACTGCTGTAGACCCTGAAGCCTATTCCCACTCTCACACATTTATCCAATTTCCAGCTTCAGTGGCTCCCAATAAATTAGTCCTACTAAAGAAAGAACACTCACTATATAGAATACAAAGACACTGTATGAAGAGGGTGTTTAACAGACCCTACAAAGGGATTTTGATGGGTAATTAAGGAAAAATCTTGAAAAAATAGCTTCCTTTCTCTAGAAAAATGTTTTTCAAAAGTTTGAGCAATTCTAAATTTATTTATCAAAATTCTTATCTATGAAGAGAACAGATAGAAATTGGAATAAAATCATAGTTTCTTCAAAAAAAGTCAGCCATTGATTTTAGTTGAGAGTGGAAGGACTTTTGCATTTTTGTGTTTTCTCTTTTCCTCTCACTTTATCTGGATTACAGAGTGAACTTTTTTGTTGTAAAGTTATTTATGTCTAACAAGAAAAATATGGCTTGCTAAAGAAAAGAAACAGATCACATTTAAAAGAAAACCCATCAGAATAACTGCAGATGTCTCTTCACAAATCTTGAAGTCAAGTAGAGCATGGAGCAAAATAATACAAGTCTTGCAATAAAACACATTCCAACCCAGACTGATATACCCTGGAAAACTCTCTTTCATGTACAATGGAGAAGTGAAACACTTTCATGACAAAGAACAACTTAAGAGTTTCATGATGACAAAGCCACGCCTACACAGCCTACTAAATGATGTTCTAGAGAAGGAGAAAAATGATCACAACCCTATTAATAAGAATGGAAATAGCCCACCAAATAGGGCAAACAATGAAACACAGGAGAATAAGAGGTTTACAAAAGTAGTCTTTCAGTTATTCTTTTGTGTACAGCACCAAGGAAATAGCAGTAGCTCAGTCCCACAAGTGACACCTGGCCCCCAGTAAGTGCCATGGACATTATCCATGTCCACAACACACCAAAACTTTGTGAGATATCCTATCCCCAAACTGTTAGAAGTGCTGCTCATTTATTTGCCATTCCAATATTTATCTTGTATTTTATTCATAGTACTTCTTTGCAATCATGAAAACTTTTTCTCAGTTCAATTGTTTTGAAACATTTAATTTTTCATTATTATTTAATTTTTGAATATTGCTTAATCTTAATTTTTGTTTTAAGATTTATACTATATCTTTGACTTACAATTTATTTAAAAGACATGGTATGATATCTTCTCCTAGTATTAGAAACTTTAAAACGTGTATTTTCATTTTCCATTGACTTTATATTACTTCTTCCCTGTCTTTTATACACACATGTACACACATGTGTGTATGTGTGTATATATATATATATATATATATATATGCTTGGCAGTGTTTCATAGAAATCTTTAGTGACCTTTTAAATAAGAGTTCATCTAATACATTTTATATAATTCTGCATAACTATAATTTTGAGAGCTCTTTACTGTCCATCCAGGAGCATACTGCAACTTCTGTTGCCTTTTCAATTATGTTCTTTGTTATTTACTTTATGCTACATCTGGAAGTATTAGAATATTTCAATTTTGTACAACTGGAAAATATTTCACTTTTAGTTTTCAAAGATATGTTTGCTAAGTATAAAATGCAGAGATGACAGATACTTTTTTCTTTCTTTCAATTCTTTAATTAGTTTAGTTTCTTACATACTGAGTGCTTTATCTTCTTCTTTCTAATGTGCAATAAGATGCTATTTAATTTTTTTCTTCCATAGATAATTATTCTTTATGTGTATGCTTTAATGTTTTTTTTCTTTACAATAAGTTTGGACAATTTCATTTTTGTGTATTTGCTAAGATTTCATTCAAATCTCTTGTGCAAAAGGTTTTTTTTTTTAAAAAACATGGTTGATAAGTTCAACTAAATTCAGAAATTTTAAATCTTTTAATATTTATTGCCTACCCCTTTCTACTTTGAGAATTCTAATTATATGAATATAAGTTTCTTCATTTTGGCACAGAGTGAAGTATTATATGACTGATCTGTGATTTCTTTCTTCTTCATTTTTATTTTGGACAATTTTTATTGTTATATTCATTTAATAAACAATTTACTTGTAGTGTGCAATCTATTAATCTCATGTAATGTATTCATTTCAGAAATATTTAACTAAAAATCACTCTTTTACGTCTTAAAAAAACAAAGTGAAAAAGATTGGAAAATTTAACTACATTAAAATTCAGAACTATTATCTATTAAAGGATACTTGTATTAATTAGTCAGATTTCTAATTGCTGGGACAATGTACCTGACACTCATACATAAAGGAAGAGTTTTAACTTAACTCATAGTTCAGGGAATTTAATCCATGGTTGGCTCGCTCCAAGGCAGACATATCACGGCAGAAGCATATGTTGGCACAAAAGTCTTTAAAGCAGGGCAGGAGAACAGTGCCAAGAGTAATCAAATATAAAGTGTACACTTGTACTGCTCAAAGTCATGCCTTTGTAACCCACTCATACACACCTCCGAATGTGCTTTACTAATTTCTAAAGAACTATTGAAAAATACAGTAAATGTTTAAGAGATTTATTACAATAAAAGATACAATGTCATTAATCTCTAAGTACTCCACTTGCTTTTCAAGCACATTTATCTCATTATTCTGAAATAATTATGGAAAGTCTTGTTTTGAAAGTGTCTCTACTTGGTGTGATTAAAAATATGGAAACTTCTGATATCCAGTGCCATCCGACAGTAGCGTAGGCTTGTGAAAACATTTTCATGTGTCCTAGCTCATCTTATTTCCCAGACTTGATACTATGCTACTTCTGGCTCTTCACCAAAGTCAAAATGACTATGAAAGGGAAACATTTGGAATTGATTCATAGTATCAAGGAAGCCATTATAGCTCCACCAAAGATGTGAAAAGAACTCCCAGAACTGCTTCAAAAAGTGTCAAGGTTATTGGGATAAATGTGTTGAAAGCAAGGGAAAGTATTTTATTTTTTAAAAAGAATACGCAATAATAATAAAAAATTAAAACTGATACAGAATTTTACTAAACAAAATAATATGAATTTGACAGTACTTGTAATATTGCACATTGTTCTCAACTTAGTTGCTTAGATGAATGCAAAATTGGAAAAAGAAAAAATAATAAAAGAAAATGTTATAAGAATTTAAAAGGAAAGAAATAAAAAAAAGAAAATATGGCTTGATTATGAGGTCAAATTCTTTTGTCCAACACTGAGTGCTTGCCATGAGTATTAGACTAGTATTTGGATTTTAGGGATGCTATTGCATTCTCAGAAGAACCTATATAAGGCTAGCCACTAATATCTATAATTTCCCAGCCTGGAAAATACATGCCAAGCTCCTTCATGAATTCTGTAACCATAATCTCATGTTAATATCAGAGTTAGAGCCTTGTCTAGGAGATTTGCCAGACAGGCATTCACCAGAGAGGTGCTTAGACTACTGATTTATCTTCCAAGACCTTGTTTTTTGCTTTGTTTTGGTTTGGTTTTTTGATAGCTATTGTTGCTGAAGTAAGACGGACTCTTATTATTGTTTTCATATATGTTTCTCCAATGGCCAGTGAGATTGAACCCAGAAGCCCCTATCTTTCTAGTTACTGGGAAAAAAGACCAAAGTGCTGTATCTTAGGCTCTTTGTGGGATTAAACATTTTGGCTCTATTTGCAAATCCTGTTGAATTTTCAGACTATGAAGTTGTAAACAGAAGGATCTTTGACAGGAAATCCTTGCTCATACTCTGGAATATAAAATTCTTCATTTAATAATTTTAGATGAAGTTTTAACAAAAAAGAATAATTGTGAATTTATTCTATTAAACCAAATTTTTTAAATTTTAAAAGAAGCAATAACATCATATTATATAAGGATATGTTTTAGTACGGAAAACAATTAGATTATTTTATATTTGTAACATTAAGAATTAAAACCAAGAAGGGAATTTTAAATACCAGTGATAGTTCTAAAATTAGTAGTCAGTATACACCTAGGGCTTCTTCATCTAGGAAACTAGTACATGCATAGTAATGATATTTTAATATAAGTATTATTGAGAATTAAGAGGAGCAGGAGCATAACTTTTTATTCACAATATACTTTTAAGTTAAATACCTAAGAATTTCCAATTACTATAATGTTTTAATATAAACACTTAAAAATCATAGTGATAACTTCTCTTACAAGTAAAACATAACATTGAGTAATATTCTACATTGGCTGTACTATAAAATATAACAGTTCCAAAAGAAATTGTCTATTTCATCATGACCAGATCCATATAATTTTGTTTGAGTTTCATTTTTTCTTACTATGTATAATGCATTACATAATTAGTACTTTCCTTTTGGGGAGTTGGTACATGGTCAAACCACATCTCAATTCTTTGTTTTTCCTCTACCTCCCTCCCACCTTCACCACCATCTCTTGATTCTCTTCACATTGAAAGAAATTTGTATTCCTACTTATTATTTTCTTTTATTTTCCTCTTTATTTATATTTTGAGCATCTTCTATAACAAAAATATTAATTTTAAGCTTGCATGTCTGAATTGTTTCAATTGAACTATGCTCTCAATGTACATCTACTTTCTTAGAAGTGATTTTAATGTATCCTTTCTTATGGCAGAGAAGCAATTTGGTTTCCATTTTCCTAAAAAAACTTAAATTTACTTTTATGACAGAATAGTTACCAGTTTGTACATGATGAAGCTACATCGCTTTATCTGTTTATCTGTTTTTGGAAATACAGGCTACTTCCAAAATATAGCTATTAGGAATTTTGATGTTATATATATAGGTGTTCATTTGTCTGTATAATTATATTTTTCCATAATTTTATTGGTACACAAAAAGCAATGAGACAGTTTCAAATCAAATTGTTAGGACAGTTTCAAAAATTAAAACATTGCATATATTCCTCCCAGTGGTTAATTGCTGAACAAGATGTGGACATGATATCCTATCGACAAACACCATTAGAACAAATCACTCTATTCATTAAGAAAATGTAACTATATATCTATCCTAACCACACTGAATACAAAGATACAAAAAGGACATTCATCTGTATGACTTTCTTTTTGTTAAGTTCCGCTTTTCGAATATTACAGGTTTGTTAATTCAGCAAAATATTCTAAAAGAGTTCAGTAGCCCATAATAGTATTGGGTCTTGTGCTTCACTGGCAATGTCAGAAATTGTAGACCTGAGTCCCCTACAGCTCAAACATAACAGCATGGCTTAAATTCTTATATTTCATTTTTATACTTTTCTGCTGGGTAGTTAAGACAAAGGTAAAGTAGTACCTATGTAACAAGAATTGTAGCTTTTGGGTCTGATAAGGTCAGTAAAATCCCCTCAGGATTTATCCTGAGATCATGTACCTAGGATTGATTGTCTGCAAACGTAGGTTGTTAACCATCCAGAAGACAAGCTTATAGTTATTACCATATAACTTAGGCTGTTAAGCTTAACCACACTATCTGTCTGCATATCAAACATGTTAGGCATAATATGGAACAGGTATTTTTCATCAAGTATTGATAGGTTGAACTTTAAGTCCCTACAGAATGTGATAAAAAAAAAACATTTAAAAATTTGAATATATTTTTAAAAAGTCATAAAGAATTATATATTTCTCATGTTTACACATAAGTTCAAAAAATCTCACCATATACAACCTTGAAGCAAGGCAGTCCCACAATATTTCTTTTCCTGTCTCTTGCTTTCATTCAACATCTCCTTCTTTTCAAACAACCATCTACCTAAGAGACATCATAGCAGCAACTGGCATGTCACGACAAGCAGCCCGTATTCTGAAGACCGGAATGATAGACACTCCAAGCAAGAAATTACTATGATAGGTTATCATCTGCAGTGCAGTTGCTTAGTTCAAAGGTATCATTATATATAGTTAGTCAGGGTGAGAATCTTTCCAATTAGCTGCTAAATTAAAAAAAATCTTCCAGAGATTCTCTGGATCATTGCCTTGCCCATCTTCTTCATATAATTTTATATCTTGACATTGCCATGTTTCCAAAATCTTCTCCTTTCCCTCTTGATTAGTTAGTCCTTTAGATCCTGCATCCCTTTTACTTGTATTATATCTTTCTATTTGTATTTCTTTTGAGTTCTTATACTAGGGAAACTATATGATATTTACACATGTGTATCTGGTTCATTTCACATATGAGTATATGTTCCAGTGGCATCCACTTCACTGTAAAGGCTTCAAGTTTATCATTCTTAATGGCTGAATAATACTCCATTGTGTAAAAATACCACATCTTTTTCAACCATTCCTCAGGTGATGGGAATCTTGGTTGGTGCCAACATTTGGCTATCACAAATTGTGCTGTTATACAGAGAAGCACACATGTGTCACTATGATATGATGTTTTCAGATCCTCTGAGAAAATTCCCAGTAGAGGAATAGCTGGTTTAAATGGAATTTCCAGTCCAACTTTTCTGAGAAGTCTTCATACTGATTTAAATAACAGTTGCACCAGTCTACATTCCCACCAGCAGTGGAGAAGGGTTCCTTTTTCCCCACAGCCTCTCCAAATTTGTTGTTGGGTGACTTTTTTATGATAACCATTCTTTCTGGGGTGAGATGATATCTCAATATTGTTTTAACTTGCATTTTGCGGATTGCTAGTGATGTGGAGCATTTTTTTTTCATATATTTAATCTTTTCTTTAATTTCCTCCTCTGAGTAGCATCTGTTCATTTCAAATGCCCATTTCTGGATTAGGTCTTTAATTTTGTGGCCCTAGTGTTTTCTATTTCTTTATAAATTCTAGAGAGCAGACCTTTTTCTGAATACTTATTTGTCATGATTTTTTCCAAATTTGTGGGTTGCCTTTTCACTTTATTGGTAATTTCTTTAGACATGAAAAAACTTTTCAAAAAGAGCTTATCCCAGTTGTTAATTTTTTCAACTGTTTCCTGTGTGATTTTATTTCTGTTCATGAACTCTTTGCCTATCACTATGTCTTCAAGAGTTCCTCCTACTTTCTCTTTCAGGAGATTTAGTGTCTCTGCTTTAATGATTAGATCTTTAATCCATTTTGACTTGTATAATATATTATCTTTTATTCTTTAATATCAAAATGTATTCTTAGTTTTAGACTTTTGAGGAATCTCCATAGTGTCAGTAGTATTTTTTGTCATAATTTTAGTGATAAACAAATAGCAATGAGACAGTTTCAAATTAAATCAGTAGGACAGTTTCAATAATTAACACACTGCATACATTCTTCTTAGTGGATAATTGCTATACAAGATGCGGACTCGACATCCTATTTACAAACACCGATAGAACAATTCATTCTATTCATTAACAGAATGTAAATATATATCTATCCTCGCCACATTGAATACACAAATACAAAATGGATATTCATCTTTGTAGCCTTTTCTTTTGTTAAGTTCCATTCTTTGAATATTATAAGTGTGTAAACTGAGCAAAATATTCTAAAAGAGTCCAGTATCCCATAATAGTATTGGGCCTTCCGCTTAATTGACAATGTCAAAAATTGTTGACCTGAGTCTCCCACAGGTGAACATAACAGTATGGCTTTATTTCTTATATTTCATTTTTATACTTTATTTCTGGATGGTTAAGAACAAGGTAAAGCAGGATCTATGCAACAAGAGTTGTAGCTTTTGGGTCTGATAAGGTCCGTGAAATCCCCTTTGGATTTATCCTGAGATCCTGTACCTCAGATTGTAGAACCTTTGTCAGTGTCAGCCATGTGGATGAGTCACAGCCATTGCTTGCCCAGTGCGCTCTCTGTGAAAGCCTGAGAGAATGTTTTCCCTCCATGTGACTCTTCCCAGGCACAGTCTACATCATCGATCACTTTCCTCTTTGGCCCCATAATCTTCTTGATCAGAAAAATTGGGAAACTACCGAGTTGCATGACAATACAGTACAGGTTCTCATAGGTCCTGAGTCTTAATTAATCTTAGAAAGTTAGCATCAAAATGTTGGCTTTCCTTGGTGCTCTCGTTTTTCTCTAATTTTGGTCTGCAAACTTAGATTGTTAACCATCCAGAACTTGTTGTTATTATTGAATAACTTAGGTGTTATGATTAACCTCACTATCTGTCTGCATATCAAACATCTTCGGCATAATATGGAACAGGTATTTTTCATCAACTATTGATAAGTTCAACTTGAAGTCCCTACAAAATTTGATTAAAAACCTTTAAAAATTAGAATATATTTTAAAAATAGTCATGAAGAATTAGAAACTTCTCATGTTTGCACATAAGTGCAAAAATCTCACCATATACAAACTTGAAGCAGGACAGTCCCACAATATTACTTTTCCTGTCTCTTGCTTTACTTCACCACTCCTTTCTACTTGAACAACTATCTACCTGAGAGACATCATAGCAGTAACTGACATGTTATGATAAGCAGCCCATATTCAGTAGACAAGAGTGACAGGCACTCCAAGCATGAAACAACTATTACAAATTACCATCTGCAGTGCAGTAGCTTAGTTCACAGGTATCAGTATATATAGTTACTTAGGGTGAGAATCTTTCCAATTAACTGCTAGATTAAAAAATCTTCTGAAGATTCTCAGAATCATTGCCTTCCTCATCTTCTACATATAACTGTATGGCTTGATATTTTCATGTCTCCTAGCTCTTGTCCTTTCCCTCTCTTGATTAGTTACATCCTTGAGATTCTGCTTTCCTTTTACTTGCATTATATCTTTCTATTTGTATTTCTTCTTTTGAGTTCTTATACTAGAGAGACTATATGATATTTACACATGTGTGTCTGGTTTATTTCGCTTATGACTATATGTTCCAGTGACATCCACTTCAATATAAAGGCTTGGAGCTTATCATTCTTAATAGCTGAATAATACTCCATTGTGTAAAAATACCACATCTTTCTCAACCATTCCTCAGGTGATGGGCATCTTGGTGGTTTCCAAGATTTGGCTATCAGAAGTTGTGCTGCTATAAACATAGACATACATGTATCCCTATGATAATATGTTTTCAAATCCTCTGTGAAAATTCCCAGTAGAGGAATAGCTGGTGTAAATGGTATTTCCAGTCCAACTTTTTTAAGGAGTCTCCGTACTGATTTAAATAACAGTTGCACCAGGCTACATTTCCACCAGCAGTGGAGAAGGGTTTCTTTTTCCCCACAACCTCTCCAAATTTTTTTTGGGTGATTTCCTCATGATAGTCATTCTTTCTGGGGTGAGATGATATCTCAATGTGCTTTTAATTTGCATTTCATGAATGGCTAATGATGTGAAACATTTTTTCATATATTTATGCACTTCTTTAAATTCTTCCTGTGAGAAGTGTGTGTTCATCTCAGATGCCCATTTCTGGATTGAGTCTTTAAATTTTGAGGCCCTAGTGTTTTTTAGTTTTTTGTAGATTCTACAGAGCAGACCTTTGTCTGAGTACATATTTGTCATGAATTTTTCCTAATTTGTGGGTTGCTTTTTCACTTTGTTGGTAATTTCTTTTGATGTGAAAATATTTCTCAGTAAGTGCAGGTCCCAGTTGTTAATTCTTTCAAATGTTTCCTGTGCGAACTGGTTTCTGTCCATGAATTCTTTGCCTACCCCTATGTCTTCAAGTGTTCCTCCTACTTTCTCTTCCAGGAGATTTAGTGTCTCTGCTTTAATGTTTAGAACTTTAGTCCATTTTGACTGTAGTTTAGGGCATGTTGATAGACCTGGGTGAAGTTTGAGTTTTTGGCATGTAGAGAGCCAGTTTTTCCAGCACCATTTGTTAAAGAGGCTATCTTTCTTCCAGTGAGTACATTTGGCCCTTTGTGAAGGATAAGGTGGCTGAGTGGGTTCTTAGGGGCTTCAGCATATTCTAAACTATTCCATGGATCCTCAAGTCTATTTTGCTGCGTAGGGTGTCATTTAATTTCCAAGTATTTAATTTTTTCTGGTTTCTTTAGTCATTTACTTTCAGTTTCATTGCACTGTTCAGATAATGTACATGGTATAATTTCTGTTTTCTTGCATATGCTTAAGTATCATCTGTGGACCAATATGTGGTCTATTTTAGAAAATGACCCATGTGCAGCTGAAAAAAATGTGTATTCAGCTGTTTTTGAGTGGAACACTCTGTATATGTCCAAGTCCATTTTTTCATGCTCTGATTCAGTTCTGTTATGTCTTTGCTAAGTTTTTGTCTGGTTGACCTATCTTTTGGAGATAAGGGTGTGTTAAGGTCTCCTGTTTAAATTGTGGTATTATATATTAGATTTTTCATGTCCATTTAAGTTTTGCTTTATATAGTTGGGTGCTCCCGTGTTTGGTGCATACATATTTATGAGTGTTAGCTCATCCTCTTGAATTTTTTCCCTAACCAGTATATAGTAGTCTTCTTTATTTCGCTTGACCATTGTTGGTTTGATGTTGGGACTGTCTGAGAATAGGATTGCTACCCCTGATTTTTCTGAGGTGCTGGTGCATGTAGTATTGTGTTCCATCCTTTGACTTTCAGCCTATAAATGTCTTTATGAGTTAAATATGTTTTTTGTATACAGCATACTGTTGAATTTTGTTTCCTAATCCACTGTGCCAGTCTATTTCTCTTAATTGGTGAATTGAGACCATTTACATTGATGGTTAGAATTGAGATGTATTAACTTACGGTTGCCATGTTATTTACCTGTTGTCATTTACTCCTTTTTCTCCTGTGTTTAGTTGCTTGCCCTATTTAGTTGGTTACTTCTGATCTCATTCGTGGAGTTTTGATCATTTTGGTCCTTCTCTAGAACATCTTTCAGTAGCCTGTGTAGGGTTGGTTGGCTTGTAATAACGAAATTCTTTAGCTGTTCTTTGTCATGAAAGTATTTCACTTCTTCATCAAACTTGAAATAGAGTTTTGCAGGGTATAGTAATCTGGGCTGGAATTTGTTTTCATTGAGGACCTGAAGTACTCTGCTCCATGATCTTCTTCCCGGCATGTTTTGTGAAGAGAAGTCGGCCGTAATTCTGATGTGTTTTCCTTTGAATGTGATCTGCTTCTTTTCTCTAGCGGCTTTCAGTATATTATTCTTCTGCTGAATTTCTGGGATCTTGACTATTATCTGTCTTGATGTGTTTCAGATTGATTCCTCATATTTGGGAAAGTTTTTGCTATTATTTCTAACCATATTTTTTTAATGTCATTTGTATTGACTCCTTCTTTCTCATTGGTGTCTATTAGGCTCACATCTTTCATCTTTGCATCATCTTGCAGGTGATGGATTAGTCTTTCCTGCATCCTCATTGTTTTTAAGAGATTCTTTCTTACCTTTTCACTAGCTGCACCAGCATCTTCAGGATCTAAAACTCTGTCTTCATTTTCACTTAAACAGTTTTGCAAGCTGGTGATTGAGCTTTTAATTTCCTCTATATCTCTTCCACTCTACTGTTTGCGATCTATTTCTTTCTTGAAATACTCTTTCAGGGAATCTGTCATTTTTCTAATCTCCTCTATTTTTTTTATCAATGTCTTCTTTAGAGCAGTTATAAATTCTTTTACTTCAGTGTTATTTTCAGCTTGGGTTTCCTCTCTATGTTTCTGTAGTTGCTACTTAACTTCAGATGCTATGATTTCTGGGAATTATTTTTTCATTTCAGCAAAGAGTTGCACTCTGATTTCCTCTATATCTTTCTGCTATTGCTTATTTACTATCGATGCTATTAATTCATGCATTTGAGCTGAACTAGTGTCCTCCGCACTTGTTCTAGGTGGGCACTGGGTTTCCTCCATATGTTTCTGCATTTGAATCTTTACTGCAGATGTTATTAATTCAGGGATTTCTTCTTTTATTTCCAATCTGAGTTCTTCTATACCTTTCTACAGCTGTTTCTTTATTTCAGAAGCCGTTGATTCATTGCTTTCAGCTGTGTGATTCCCAATTGGTTCTGTGTTAGTGTCCTCTGCACTTGTTATGGGTGGGCTTGGGTTCTGAGGTTGCATTTTGTTCCTTTTTCATCATTTTGTGTAGCTCTGTCCTCTAACCTTTGTTGTAGATCTTCACTGTAGTTATAACCTTAGCACGAACTGAAGTTCAGGTGCAGATCTACAAATTATGTATTGACTCCGCTGTGCCTGGCTTGTGTCTGGCTGCTGTGCTCAGCTCCTTCCTGCTGCTGGCCTTAAGGGTGAACCTGTTGTGCCCCTGTTGCAAGATGATCTGCTCCTGGACTAGCTAGGTGGTTCTATCCTCTACCTTCTCTGTAGGGATTGCAGGTGCAGGGTTACACCCCAGGCCTGTGTGCCAGACCTGAGCTGAGCCTGGAGAGGACAAGGTGGAGTAGGGGGGAGAGGCAGCTCTCCCACACACTAATCCACCGGGTCGGGGCTTGGACTGGAACTGGGTGTTCCTGGAACATGGCAGAAATTCCTACTTGGCAGGCAGTGTGGGGGAGGTGCTGCGGACTGGTGCAGGGCCTCCCAAGCGGGTGGAAGATGGTCTCACCCACGCTGTGCCTGGGCTGTGACCCGGAGTTGGTCACGCAGGCACAGGGTAGTCAGAAGCTCTCCCATACACTCACCGGACCTGGACTAGGGCTGGGTCTGACAGTAGTTTTATTAGTTGCAATTCCCACAAACAATGTGAATTGCCAGCTTTGTTATTCTTTGACTTAAAAAAATTATTTTATTTATTATTCTGTAGTTGCCTCTTCATTCTTTTCATTGATTTCCTTGTTACACAAGAGCATTTTAATGGTATGATCCCATTTTTTGATTTGTGCTATTGAGGATTTTTAGAAAGTCCTTGTGTAACCCTATGTCTTCCTGAACTTAACACACTTTATCTTCCAATGAGTATTTATTTTTAAGCGTTTATTTCTTTGATCCATTTTGATTTTAGCTTAGTATATAGTGAGATGGTAAGAGATATGTGTCTATATTTAGCATTCCACATGTGGATAGCTACTTTTCCCAACACATTTGTTAAAGACGGTTTCTTTCCTACAGCATAAGTTTTTGGCTTCCTTGTCAAAAACCAGGTAGCTGAATGTGACTGGAGTTCTTTCAGCAGCATGTATTCTGCTACCGTGAACTTCCTCGCCTTTTTTCTTGCCAACAGCATACTCTTTTAATCATTCTATATTTGTAATATAACTTTGTAGTATAATGTGCATAATATAATTTATAATATATTTCAGAAATCCAGAGTTTTGAAGCTTCATGATATTTTCTTGTTGTCTAGGATGGCTTTTGCTATTTCCACTCTCTTCTAGTACTGTACAAGTTTTAGGATTGTTTTCTCTAGTTCTAGGAGGAATTTTGAATGGGATTACATTAAGTCTAGATGTTAGTTTAGTTCTAGAGTTATTTAGATTATATTGCTTTTGAATGTCCAGGATTAAGGGATACCCTTTCCATTTTCTGATGTCCTTTGTCAGAATACTACAATTTGCATTGTATATCTCTTTCAATTCATTAATTAGGCTAATTTCTAATTACTTAACTTTCCTTCTTGCTGTTTGAAAGATTTTTTTTAATTTCTTTCTTCATGAGATTTTATTTATATATAGGAACACTACATGTTTTTTTTGTGTGTTGATTTTGAATTCTACAACATAATAGATTTTGGCTATTGATTTTAATATTTGGTGGAATATTATCAGTCTCCTAGGGAGAAGACCGTGTCATCTTAAATTATGTTAATTTGACTTCTAATTTATTGATGTATAAGTTTGTGAATTATAAGGTAATATAAGAGTTTTCTTTCATTCTCTTAGATTATTCTAATTTTTGACTACTCTGTTGAATGGGAATGACAATAATAGGAATTATTTTCTTCATATAGATTTTAACAGAAAGCTTTAAAATATTCCCTATTTAAAATGCAACTAAGAAAGAGAACTACAGGTCAATCTCCCTCAGAAACATAGATGCCAAAATCCTCAGTAAAATACTAGCGAATAGAATACACCAAATCATCAAGAAGATCATACACAATGACCAGGTAGGATTCATCCCAGGGATGCAAGGATGGTGCAATATTCAAAAATCTATCAATGTAGTACACTATATCAGTAGAGTGAAAACTAAAAATCACATGATCATCTCCATTGATGCAGAAAAGGCTTTTGACTAAGTCCAAAACTCATTCATGTTCAAAGTCCTACAGAAAATTGGAATAGATGGCCTCTACTTCAATCTCGTAAAACCATTTATGAAAACCCAACAGGTAACATAATCTTAAATGGGGAAAAACTGAAATCGCTTACTCTTAGATCTGGTACAAGACAAGGATGTCCTCTATCACCACTCCTATTCAATATAGTTCTGGAATCATTAGCTACAGCCATTAGACAAGAGAAAGAAATAAAAGGAATAAGAATAGGCAAAGAAGAAGTTAAATTATCTTTATTTGCAGATGACATGATAGTTCACATGGAAGACCCTAAAATCTCCAGCAAGAAGCTACTAGAATTAATACAGAAATTCAGTAGCATAGCAGGTTATAAAGTCAATAACAAAAAGTCAATAGCATTCCTCTACACAGACAACAAACACACTGAGAGGGAAAATATAGAAACAATACCTTTTACAATAGCACCAAGGAAAATGAAATACCTTGGAATTAAAATAACTAAAGAAGTCAAAGATCTTTTCAACGAAAATTACAGTACTCTTAAAAAAGAGATTGTAGAGGATTTCAGAAAATGGAAAGATATTCCATGCTCCTGGATAGGAAGAACCAACATTGTCAAGAGGGCCATACTCCCAAAATTGTTGTACAGATTTAATGCAGTCCCTATCAGACTACCATGGATATATCTCACAGACATAGTGAAATCATTCCCAAAATTTATCTGGAACCTGAAATGACCTAGAATAGCAAAGGCAATTCAGGGCAATAAAGACAAGGCAGGAAGCATTACAATTCCTGACTTGAAATTATACTACAAGGCTACTGTGATAAAATCAGCATGGTACTTTCATCAAAGTAGAACTGAGGTTCAAAGGAATAGATTAGAAGACACTGAAGCCCCTACAAACACACTCAGCCACCTTATCTTTGACAAAGGGGCCAAACATACCTACTGGAAGAAAGATAGCCTCTTGAACATATGGTGTTGGAAAAACTGGCTCTCTACATGTCAAAAACTCAAACTTGAACCAGGTCTATCAACATGCACTAAACTAAAGTCAAAAAGGATTAAAGATGTACACATTAAAACAGAGACACTAAATCTCCTGGAAGAGAAAGTAGGAGGAACACTTGAAGATATAAGGGTAGTCAAAGATTTCATGGACAGAAATCAAATCACAAGGGAAGCAGATGAAAGAATTAACAACTGGGACCTGCTCTTAATGAGAAGTTTTTTCACATCAAAAGAAATTACCAAAGATGTGAAAAGGCAGCCCACAAATTTGGAAAAAATCATGACAAGTACTCAGACAAAGGTCTGCTCCCTAGAATCTATAAAGAACTAAAAAACACTAGGGCCCCATAATTTAAAGACCCAATCCAGAAACGGGCATCTGAGATGAACACGCACTTCTCAGAGGAAGAAATTAAAGAAGTGAATAAATATATGAAAAATGCTCCACATCATTAGCCATTCGTGAAATGGAACTTAAAACCACATTGAGATAACATCTCACCCCAGAAAAAATGGCTATTATAACGACATCGCCCAACAACAAATGTTGGAGAGGCTGTGAGGAAAAAGTAACCCTTCTCCACTGCTGGTGGGAATGTAGACTGGTGCAACCATTGTGGAACTCAGTATGGAGACTCCTTAGAAAAGTTGGTCTGTAAATCCCCTTGAAACCAGCTACTCCTCTACTGGGAATTTTCACAGAGGATCTGAAATCATCATATCATAGTGATATATGTGTGCCTATGTTTATAGCAGCACAATTTCTGATAGCCAAATCTTGGAAACAACCAAGATGCCCATCACCTGAGGAATGGTTGAAAAAAATGTGATATTTTCACACAATGGATTATTATTCACCTGTTAAGAATGATAAACTCCAAGTCTTTATATTTAAATGGATGCCACTTCAATATATACTCATAAGTGAAATAAACCAGGCACACATGTGTAAATATCATATAGTCTCCCTAGTATAAGAATTCAAAAGAAGAAATACAAAAAAAAAACATATAATGCAAGTAAAAAGAAAGCAGGATCTCAAGGATGTAACTAGTCAAGGGAGGGAAAGGAGAAGAGCTAGGAAACATGAAAATTTCAAGCCATACAGTTATATGTAAATGATGAGGAAGGCAATGATTCTGAGAATCTTCAGAAGATTTTTTAATCTAGCAGTTAATTGGGAAGATTCTCACCCTGACTAACTACCTATACTGATACCTGTGAACTAAGCTATTGAACTGCAGACGCTAATTTGAAATAATAGTTTCATGTTTGGAGTGCCTGTCATTCTGGTATTCTGAATATGGGCTGCTTGTCATGACATGTCAGTTGCTGCTTTGATGTCTCTC
>NW_004524912.1:222509-224875 GCF_000260255.1 Octodon degus
TCATCCACATGGCTGCACTGACAAAGGTTCTACAATCTGAGGTACAGGATCTCAGGATAAATCCTGAGGGGATTTCACTGACCTTCTCAGACCCAAAAGTTACAACTCTTGTTGCATAATCTGCTTTACCTGGTCTTAACCATCCATTAGAAAAGTATGAAGAGGAAATATAGGATGTAAAGCCATGCTGTTATGTTGAGCTGTGGGGGACTCAGGTCAACAATTTCTGACAATGCCAGTTAAACAAAAGACCCAATGCTATTATGGGCTACTGGACTCTTTTAGAATATTTTTCTGAGTTTATACACCTATAATATTCAAATAACGGAACTTAACAAAAAAAGGGTATACAGATGAATGTCCATTTTGTATCTATTTATTCAAAGTGGTTAGGATAGATATGTAGTTACATTCTCTTAATGAATAGCATGATTTGTTCTAATAATGTTTGTAAATAGGATCTCAGGTCCACATCTTGTACAGCAATTAACCACTAAAAGAATGTATACAGTGTGTTAATTATTGAAGCTGTCCTAACGATTTAATTTGAAACTGACTCATTGCTATTTGATTATCAATAAAATTATAAGAAAAAAGAGAAAGTAGCTGTGTATGTATCCTATGTATAGCAAGACACATTCTATGAGGATTTCAATTTTAGACTATAAATCATTGTTGGAGAACAGCAGTTCCAAGTTATGACTATGGCATTTGATATTCAGACAGATAGTGATGTTAAGCTCAACTGCCTATGTTACAGAGTAATGATATCATTAATCTTCTCTTCTGCATGTTTCACAACTAAAGTTTGCAGACAAAAAATTAGAGAAATAGAGGGGCTACAAGGATAGCCAATATTTTGACAATAGCCCTTTAAGGTCAGTGAGGACTCTGGACATAAGTGAACCTGTGCTGTGACACCCTATAACTCAGTGGTATCTCAAATTTTCTGATCAAGGAGATTATGGGGCCACAGAGGAAAGTGATTGACAATGTACAGTGTGCCTAAGGAGAGTGAACTAAAGAGAAAACATTCTCTCAGGCTTTCACAGAGAGCAAATTGGTCAAGCAATAACTGTAACTCATCCAAGTGGCTGACACTGAAAAAGATCTACAAGGTGCCTTACAAGTTTTAAGGGTGAATATTGAGGGGTTTGACTGACCTTGTCAGATACAAAAGTTATATTTTTAGTTATATAGGTCTTGCTTTACTTGGTCTTAAGCATCCAGCAGAAAAAATATAAACACAAGGTATAAAAAGTAATGCTATATTAATATGCTGAGCTGTAAAAGGCTCAAGTCAACAACTTCTGAAAATTGCCAGTCTGCTGATAACCCACTACTATTATGGACTATTGGAGTATATTGAGTTATTTTGCTGAATTCATGTACTTACCATCTTTAGACAGACTTCAAATAAGAAAAGGTTCTTTAAAGACTTCTCCAAATACAGCCTCTGTAACTTCAGTGTAACATGCATCTCTCATAAAACAAAATGAAAAAGGGGGATATGTTGGGAGCCACCAAACTGTAGGCAATGACTTGGCCCATTGCCTAAAGCAATCAAGCTAGCTCACCCCTGAGATGAACATCCTGTCTAGTTAAGGTTAACTATCATTTGCTAGGCAACCTAGTGTCATCTGTTACTAACTTCACAAAGTGTAAATAAAGGACCATTTTGTTGTGAAAAAAAGAGAAATATATATATATATATATATATATATATATATATATATATATATGTTAGAATAGATAAACAGCTACTTTCTCTTAGTTCATTGAGAATAAGAGTTTGTACTAATATTGTTCAGACAAGATATCATGTCCTCATCTTGTCCTCTGAATAACTACTCTGAAGACAACAATATGCGATATATTAATTATTGTAACTGTCCTACTAACCTGTTTTGAAACAGTTTCATTGCTATTTTATCTTTTTTTCTGATTAAAATGAACAACAATGGCCAATTTCTTGGCCAAAGTGCTCTCTGTGAAAGCCTGAGAGAATGTTTTCTCTCCATGTGACTCTCCTTAGGCACACTCTACATCATCGATCACTTTCGTCTTTGGCCCCATAATGTCCTTGATCAGAAAATTTGGGACACAGCGGAGTTACATGACGTTACAGTACAAGTTCTCATATGTCCTGAGTCTTAATTGACCTTGGAAGGCTATCGTAAAATGTTCACTTTCCTTGCAGCCCTCCTTTTCATCTAATTTTTTTCTACAAACTTAGGTTGTTAACAATCCAGAACACAAGCCTATTGTTATTACCATACAACTTAGGCTGTTAAGCTTAACCTCATTATCTGTCTGCATATCAAGCATCTTAGGCATAGTATGGAACAGGTATTTTTCATCAAGTA
>NW_004524912.1:226150-245114 GCF_000260255.1 Octodon degus
CCTAGTGTTTTTGTTCTTTATAAATTCTACAGATCAGACCTTAGTCTTAATACTTATTTGATATTTTCCAAATTTGTGGGTTGCCTTTTTCTTTGTTGGTATTTTCTTCTGACGTGAAAAAACTTCTCAGTAAGAGCAGGTTCCAGTTGTTAATTCTTTCAACTGTTTCCTGTGCGATTTGGTTTCTGTTCATGAACTCTTTGCCTACCGCTATATCTTCAAGAGTTCCTTCTACTTTCTCTTCCAGGAGATTAAGTGTCTCTGCTCTAATGTTTAGATCTGTAGTCCCTTTTGACTTTAATTTAGTGCCTGGTTATAGACTTGGGTCATGTTTGTGTTTTCAGCATGCAGAGAGCCAGTTTTTCCAGCAGCAATTGCTAAAGAGGCTATCTTTCTTCCAGTGAGTATGTTTGCTGCCTTTGCCAAAGATAAGTTGGCTGAGTTTGTTCGTAGGGGCTTCAGTACCTTCTAATCTATTCCACTGATCCTCAGGTCTGTTTTGATGCCTACACCATGCTGATTTTATCACAGTAGCCTTGTAGTGTAATTTCCTGTCTGGAATTGTAGTATCCTCCTGCCTTGTCTTTATTGCCCAAGATTGCCATTGCTAGTCTACGTCTTTTCTGATTCCACATGAATTTAGGAATGATTTCTCCAGTTCTGTGAGATATGTCGGTGGTAGTCTGATATGGATTGCATTAAATCTGTATAGCAATTTTGGTAGTATGGCCATCTTCACAATGTTGTTTCTTCTTATCAAGGAGCATGGAATATCTTATCATTTTCTAAGGTCCTCTACGAACTCTTTTTTTTAGAGTATTGTAAGTTTCCTTGAAAAGTTCTTTGACTTCTTTACTTAGATTAATTCCAAGGTATTTCATTTTCCTTGGTGCTATTGTAAACGTATTGTTTCTATAATTTGCCTCTCAGCATGTTTGTTGTCTGTGTTGAGGCATGCTATTGACTTCTCGGTATTGACTTTATAACCTGCTATGCTACTGAATTTCTGTATTCATTGTAGTAGCTTCTTGCTGGACTTTTGTCATCTTCCAAGTAAAGTATCATGTCATCTACAAATAAAGATAATTTAATTTCTTCTTTACCTATTCTTATTCCTGTTACTTTTTTCTCTGCTCTAATGGCTGTAGATCATGATTCCAGAATTATATTGAATAAGAATCGTGATAGAGGACATCCTTATCTTGTACCAGATCTAAGAGTAAAATATTTCCGTTTTTCCCATTTAGGATTATGTTAGCCATTGGATTTTCATAAATGGCTTTTACCAGATTGAAGTAGAAGCCATCTATTCCAATTTTCTGTAGGACTTTAAACATGAATGAGTGTTGGACTTTTTTCAAATGCCTTTTCTGCATTAATGGTGATGATCATGTGGTTTTTAGTTTTTGCTCTATTGATATAGTATATTACATTTATAGATTTTTCAATATTGAACCATCCTGGCATCACTGGGATGAATCCTACCTGGGAATGGTGTATGATCTTCTTTACGATTTGCTGTGTTCTGTTTGCTAGTATTTTACTGAAGATTTTGACATCTATATTCATGAGTCAGTTTGATGTGTAGTTTTCTTTCTTAGATGCATCTTTCCATTGTGTTGGTGTCAATATAATACTTGCCTCCAGGAATGATTTTTGGAGGATTGCTTCCTTTTCAATTTCATGGGAGAGTATGAGGAGTATAGGGAATACATCTTTTATAAATTTCTTGTAGAATTCAGCTGTGAATCCAGCCAGACCTGAACTTTTCTTGGCCAGTAGGTTTTTAATTACATCTAGTATTTTATTGTCTGTCATTGGGCTATTGAGATTGGTTATATCTTTTCAGTTCAGTTGTGGTAATTTGTACCATTCTAGGAATCTGTCCTTTTCTTCTTTGTACTCTATTCTGTGAGATTAAAAATTCTCAAAGTAGCTATTGATGATCTTCTGAATTTCCAATGGGTCTGTGGTAATTACACAGTTTTTGCTCCTTATTGCTTGTATTTGAATTTTTTCTTTCCTCTTTTTCAGGAGGTTAGCTAGGGGCTTATCAATTTTATTTAATCTTTCAAAGAACCAGCTTTTTGCTTTTTTAATTCTTTGAATTGTTTTCTTCATCTCAATTGAATTATTTTCTGCTCTAATGTTTATGATTTCTTCCCATCTTTGGGCTCTGGGTTTGGTTTGCTTTTCCTTTTCTAGTTGTTGAATGTGCAGCATTAGGGTATTTATTTGTTCCCGTTCTGTTTGCCTAATATGTGAGTTCACAGCTATGAATTTCCCTCTGAGAACTGCTTTCATTGCACCCCATAACTTACAATATATTGTGCTCGAATTTTCATTGAATTGTAGATACTATTGAATTTCTTGTTTAATTTCATCTGTGACCTATTGGTTGCTGAGTAGGGTGTAATTTCATTTTCACGTATTTAAGGTTTTTTTTTGTTTCTTTTGTCATTTATTTCCAGTTAAATACACTGTGTTCAGATAATGTGCATGGGATAATTTCTGTTTTCTTAAATAAGCATGACCTATGGACCACTTGTGGTCTATTGTAGAAAATGACCCATATGCAGCTGAGAAAAATGTTTATTCAGCTGTGTTTGTGTGGAATACTCTGCATATATCCACCAAGTCCATTTTTTTTAAGCTCTGGTTCAGTTGTGTTATTTTTTGCTAAGGTTTTGTCTGGTTGACTTATCTTTTGGAGATAAGGGGCTTTTAAGTTCTCCTGTTAAAACTGTGGTATTGGATATTAGACTTTCCATGTCCATCAAGATTTGCTTTATATAATTGGGTGCTCCTGTGTTTGGTGCATATATATTTATGAGTGTTACCTCTTCCTCTTGAATTTTTTCCCTAAGCAGTATATAGCAGCCTTCTTTATTTACCTTAATCATTGTTAGTTTGACAGTGAGACTGTCTGAGAATAGGACTGGTACCCCTGCTTTTTTCTGAGGTGCTGGGACATGTAGTATAGTGTTCCATCCTTTGACTTTCAGCCTATGAATATCTTTATGAGTTAAATGTGTTTCTTGTATTCAGCATATTGTTGCATTTTGTTTCCTGATCCACTGTGACAGTCAATTTCTCTCAATTGGTGAATTGAGTCTATTTACATTGATGGTTAGAATTGAGATGTATTGACTTACGATTGACATGTTATTTACCAGTTGTCATTTACTCATTTTTCTCCTGTGTTTAATTGCTTGCCCTATTTAGTTGGTTGCTTCTGATTGCATTTGTAATATTCTGATCATTTTGGTCCCTTTCTAGAGCATCTTTCAGTAGCCTGTGTAGTGTTGGCTTTGTTATCACGAAATTCTTTAACTGTTTTTGTCATGGAAGTATTTCACTTCTCCTTCTAACTTGAGAGTTTTGCAGGGTATAGTAGTCTGGGCTAGAATTTGTATTCATAGAAGACTTGAAGTACTCTCTTCCATTCTCTTCTTGCCTTCATGATTCCTGAAGAGAAGTCAGCCATAATTCTGATGGGTTTTCCTTTGAATGTGATTTACTTCTTTTCTCTTGCGCCTTTCAGTATATTATTCTTGTGTTTAATTTCGGGGATCTTGACTACTATATGTCTCGGTGTATTTTTCATTTGGTTTAGGTTACTTGGCATTTTGTATGGTTCAGCTACCTGAATGTCAGATTGTTTCCTCAGATATCGGATGTTTTCTGCTATTGCTTCTGCCCATAATTTTTAATGTCATTTGATTTGACTCCTTCTTTCTCATTGATGCCTATCAGTGTCACATTGTTCAACTTTGCATCATCTTGCAGGTGATGGGTTATTCTTTCCTGCATCCTAGTTGTTTTTAAGAGATCCTTTTTAGCTTTTCACTAGTTGCACTAGCATTTTCAAGATCTGAAACTCTGTCTTCATTTTCACTTAAATGGTTTTGTAAACTGGTGATTGAGATTATAATTTCCTCTATATATCTTTGACTCTGCTTCATGTGATCTATTTCTTTCCTGTATTGCTCATTCAGGGATTCTGTCATTTTTCTAATTGCTATTTTTTTTATCAAAGTCTTCTTTAGAAACAAGTATAAATTCTTTTACTTCAGTGTTTTTTACAGATTAGGTTTCCTCCCTATGTTTCTGAAGCTGCTTCTTTACTTCCGATGCTATGAGTTCTGATAATTTTTTTTTTATTTCAGAAAAAAATTGTGTCTGAGTTCCTCTATAACTTTCTGCTGTTACTTATTTACTATCGACGCTATTAATTCATGCATTTGTGCCAAGCTAGCGTCCTCTGCACTTGTTCTGGTTGGGCATTGGTTTTCCTCCATATGTTTCTGAATTTGATTCTTTACTGCAGAAGTTATTAGTTCAGGGATTTCTTTTTCCATTTCCAATCTGAGGTCCTCTATACCTTTCTGTAGCTGGTTCTTTATTTAAGAAGCCATTGATTCATTGCTTTCAGCTGTGTGATTCCCAATTTTTTCTGTGTTAGTGTCCTCTGCACTTGTTATGGGTGGGCTTGGGTTCTGAGGTTGCATTTTGTTCCTTCTCCTCATTTTGTGTAGCACTGTCTTCTGACCTTTGTTGTAGTTCTTTGTTGCAGTTTTAACCTTATCAAGAACTGAAGTTCAGGTGCAGATGTACAAAGTTTGGATTTATCCAGGTGTTCCTGGCTTGGGTCTGGCTGCTGTGCTCAGCTCCTTCCTATTGCTGCCCTCGAGAATGAACCTGTTGTGCCCCTCTGGCAAGATGTTCTGCTCCTGGACTAGCTGGTTTGTTGTGTCCCCTACACTCTCTACAAGGATTGCAGCTGCAGGGTTTCACTCCAGTCCTACATGCCAGGCCTGAGTTGAGCCTGGAGGGGACAATTTGGAGAAGGAGGGAGAGGCACCTCTCCCACACACTCTCAGGGCCTGGCCTGGGACTGGGTCTGGGGGTTTCCAAAACGTGGCAGAAATTTCTGCTCAGTGGGTGAGGTGGGGGTGGTGCTGCGGAGTGTTGCGGGGCATCCTACAGTGGTGAAAGAGGGTCTCACCCACGCTGTGACTGAGCTGGGACCAGTAGTAGGTCTTGCCAACACAGGGTAGCCTGAATCTCTCCCACACACTCACTGCGCCTGGGTTAGGACTGGGTCGTGAATGATTTATTTTATGATTTGAGATTCAAGGAAAAAATGTATAATTGGCTTTGGGTATCATATAAAACTTTCTCAGTTTTAGCCTTACTATACTCTGTGCTATATGTTTTAATACCATCAGTGTATTCAGAAAACAAGACATTGTTTTAATATCCAGTCTTAATTATTTCTCAAACATTCTGTTATTTTTATCTTTCTTTCTCTTGACTGTCTTTCTTTTTTCTTTCTTTCTTTCTTTCTTTCTTTCTTTCTTTCTTTCTTTCTTTCTTTCTTTCTTCCTCTCCTTCTTTCTTTCTTTCTTTCTTCATTTCTTTCTTTCTTTTTTTCAATACTGGGAATCAAACTCAGGACGTTGTGCTTGTGAGGCAGTCACTTAACCCACTGAGCTATATCCCAGGCCTGCTTTTATTTTTATTAACTAGTGCAGGGTAATTTTAATTTATTTAAGGTTAGAAAAGTTATTATGGCTAATAAACTATAACCTGATAGGTGACTTCATTTTTCTCATCTTTGAGTTTTTAAAAAAATTCTTGAATTCTGATTGAGAATCCTGACATAAGAAAAAAAAAACATATTTCTTAGCCATTTTTGGTGTCATTATATTACCAAGTTATGACCAGAGATGTATGAACAGATGTTACATGAACAGATTTTAAATATTGCCATTAAAGTAATTGGCTTGCTTTGTTAAATTATAATTTTCAGGAAGATAAAATATTATGGCATTCAAATGACTAGAAAAGGAACACATGTCACATATCTTGCTTAACATATTAGTGAGGGAACGAGCAAGATGTTAAGACATTGAAAGTTTATCTAAAAGTTGAGGATTAAATTAGTAACTTAAGAGAATAATTGTATAATGAAAGTATTGAGTTATGTGTAATGTACAATGCTAGGGAACAAGACCACAATACTGACCAATTTATAAGCAGCTTCATTTATGCCAGGGACTGTTAATAACAAGATCAAGATGAACAATGTCATTTTTCTTTCTTTGGAAGACTTTATAATTTTATGAAGATAGAACACTAGTCCTGTTTAAGCACAAAAGATACCTACAATGAATACTAGACATTTGTTCCAATACAAGGTTATATAGCTGGCTAAAATACGTCAACTGATTTAATGAAATTTGAATTGGTTAAAAAATTAATGTTCACTTATGTCATTTGTTTCTTTCCTATTTCATAAAGAACCTATTAACTACAGAATAAACCAATTTATAGCTACCTACCTTGAAAAAAGAGAAGTGAATTCAGCTTTGCTATCAGAAGTTCTTGCTGTAGGCATCCTGGCACCCTTTGGATAAAGCCATGAATTAGAGCTTCTCAGCAGCACAACAATTAGCGATTCTGAGCTACTAAATTAAAATGATGATCAATGAGGCTCTGAAAGAGCTGAAACTCTGGCCATGGCAAATCCCTGTACTAGACAACTCTGTACTCTTATGTTCAGTAGTGAAACTGGAATATATATGTGGTAGAAAATAACAGAGAGCAAAGGCAGGAGAGCAGCGGTGGCTCCTTGCAAGCCTCTCTTATTTAAGCAACTGTGGTCTTGGTATCTTTCTTTTTATGTATTCCCAAGCCTGATTAAATAGTAAAAGCATTCTTTAAAACATAATGTGTATGCTACAGTTATTCAAGTTCTTAGTTTCTTTATATTCCAAAGTTTGAAATATTCCAAATTTCTTGAATATCAAGAAATTTGATGCCCTGAGGTCAAATGTCCTTCAATTTTGATGTTTTCCTCAGACAGTAAATGCTGCAGATTCTTTGAAGAAATTGCAGTATGTAAGGAAACTCTATACATGCATACATCAATAAATATAAAATATTCTGGTTTGGAGAAAAGTCCTTTCAGACTGAATTAAATTCTCAGAGCAATGTATATTATTATTTTTTTCAAGAAGATTGCTGTCTCACAAATGGAGTATTAATTCTTTATTTTTAAGAGATCTCAAGCATTTTAAGTTTTAGTTACTTACCACCAAATTTTATTGTATTTGGCATTTTAAATTTCTCCTTTCTGCAAAACAGCTTCACACTCTTTATAGTACTTTTAAATATCACAAATCTTTGTGTGGTCTTCACTTGCACCCCATGAAGGAATCTTATATATATGAGCTATAATTCTTTTTAATACCTTTATAGCTCAACTAATTTTTACACATTCATAATATTTTCCATTTTATTTAGCACAGGGGATTGATCTGAGGGTCTTATGATTGACAGGCAAATGCTTTACTACTCACCTACCCATCAGCAATTTACCAGCTGTTCTTTATAGATTATTTTCAGTTATGCTTCCTTTAAAAGCTACAACAAAACAATTGCTTGTGTTTGAATAGTTTCTAGCCATTTTATTCTGTATCTTCTTTGTCAGTTATTCTTTCTTCACTATAGCCAATTAGACTAGATTAATTCTAATTGTTTAAATATGGCTTTAGAAGACACTTCCCTTACTGATACATTTCATCCAGTACACATGCCCTAATTCTACAGATGCTTTCAAAAACAAATACATAAATCTTTTACTTGATGTGCATTCATTATTTCCCTGAATCTTAGAACAGTGGTTCTATATTGTTGAGTCTTGTGAGTAGAATGTCTTCATCTTTTCAGACTTTTATTACTTAGACTCAGTCTCTTGTCCTGCCTTCTGTTCTTATTTAATGGGAATAAAGGGTTTTCTCAAAGCTCTGGCATCCTCTATCTACAGTGTATTATGTACACTGTTAGCCCAAATGTTAATGTTGTAATTCAGCTGACTGCCCAATCCTCTTTTCTGAGCATGTCTCCAACTGTGTACTCAAAGTTGTGGTATTCAGTCTTTGTATATGACTGCCACAGTTACTTTTCTCTCAATGCTAGAACAAAATACCTGACACACAAAATTAAGGAAAAAAAGTTTATTTAGCTGACAATTATTAGAGGTTTCAATCTGTACTCAGCTGACTCCAACTGAGAATGGCACATAAAAAAGGCAGTTTATGCCTTTTTTGTTTATGGTGGTGGAAAACAGCAAAGAGCAAAAGGAAAAGAGCAGCTTTAGATCCTAATATCCTCTCTTTCTTCCATCCATGCTGACTGCAAAGATTCGAGCTCCTCCAACTAAGTGAAATTCTCCATCCTTCCTCAATTTGCTTCTATGTCTTTAAGTGATGAATCACTCTAGGGTGGGGCCTCCACACCCTAGTGAGGGGCCTCCATGCCCTAGGGTGTGGAATTACTGCCCTGATTTAGTTAGGATTTTAACTTCTCCAGTTCACACAATGTATTAACTGCTACAGGATCTTACTAAAGTCAAGCATGCATTTAATCTACCCCATTTGTCTTTCTTTTTCCCAGGAGTTTCCATACCAAACATATACAAATCATCTTTAATTTATCTCTCTCTTTTCCTATATCTCTAAATTCTTTCCTTATGTCTTACCTCTCAAATGATAGTTTCTTTCCATCTGCATTGGCATCACTTTATTCCAAGCTACAATCAACTTTCACCTACATTAGAACATCATTTAGATTTTCACTATGGAAACCCTTGGGATTTGTATTCTGTAATAAAGAGAGAGAAACTTTCAAAACATTTATTTATGTTTCCTGCAAGAAAAATGTGGATGATTTTCCTTCACATAGGATGAAAACCCAAGTATTGATGTGCTTATGATCTGGCATGGAGGGATTTCAACATTATTTTAAGACTTTCCTGTATTATCCTTTGATATCAAGTACTTTTGACCTTGTTAACTGCTTAATATTCTGAATTTTCACATGTTTTGCATCATATGTTTCCTTTCTCAAGGTTATTCTCCCTTTGTGTAGGACACATCTTCCCATTTTCTATGATAATTCTTAATCGTCCATTCTGTCTCTAACAAATGTTCACCCACCCAAAACTAGAATAGTTGCTGCCATGTAAATATATATATATATATTCCTTCCTTTTTGAGTTTACATTGTGCTTCTGGCAGATGGGATAAATTACCAACAATTTTAGTACTCACTTTTCAATAAAATTTCATTTAATGAATAATGTATATGTCTAACATCCACCATGTGTTAAATATTGGAAAAAGCCTCATCCTATGTTATGTAGTACTGAAGTACTCAGTTTATTACAGTTTTATAGAAAATGAATAAAAAGAGTTTCCTCTTTTAAAGAGAAATACTAGGAAAATGTTGGCCATGAGTTGGGCATCTTCACAGGTGCACAGGTTTAGGTAGATGGAGGTTTGTGCCCAGAAGGAGTAAAGAAAGGGCTGGACACCCTGGATCCTTCACCCAATAATTGATTAAAGATTAAATAAAATAGAAATACTAATCAAAACTCAGTCATCATAAACCATAATAATGTTATAACACCAGATTATAATAGACAGGGAGATGTAGAATTGTTCCCACAAGATATGTAAATACTGTAGAGAGTAGACGCACAGTCTCAAAACTAGGTTACAGAATTGCTCAGTTTGAACCAAGAACCTATTTGAAATCAACATTAATTCCATGGTATGGGTCCAGCATAAGCTTCTGAATGGTTTCATACTGACACAACCAACCATCACATAAAGACATCAATATAGTGACCCTAGCTTCTCCATGATACCTTAAAATGAAAATTGTGAACACTCTTCTTTTTTTATGTTGCTTCATGTGATTCTCAGTCAATACTTAGTGTGTGTGTTGATTTACCATATCCTCCACTCTGAATTACAGTTCCATGCCAGTTAATAAAATAAAATGTAAATCGTAAAACCAGTTAGGCTGCCATGGACCATGAAGCAATTTAGGGAACAGTAACGTTATGGTGAACTGCCTCTCCTTGGAAATAATAATAATAATCAAAGGAAGTGGTGCATTACTAGGGCTATCTTCCAGGAAAGATGTCCTGGACAAAGAGAACTAACTAGTCCATGTGAGAAGCACTGCCAGACATAGATTGCAGCACTGCCTTCAGAGTCATAAGAGGCACTTCTTCCAAGCCTTTTACTTTATTAAATTCATTTAATAAAGTATAAAGTTGAATATTTTTAGTGACTTTGAGGTATCAAATTTGTATCCTCCAAAATATAATGAATATGATATATAAAATTTAATTATTCATTTCTTATGAAAAAAAACTCAGAGTATAATACAATGAATGGACAATTACTAGTTTTTCTGGTGACCAAATGAATCATCCAATTATATTTGTCTGGGTCAGATTTAAAAATTAGCTTGCTTGAAAGTTTGTTTATACAAAGCAATAGTTTATTATATTATGAATGTGTGGAATATGGTCCAGAAACTATAAATTCAATAGAAAAATATAATCTGTAGCCAATGGATCTTTGAATCTTAAATAATTATGCACTTTGCTATTTAGCTAAATTCTGACTTAATGTATTTCATTTAGTAGTGGAAAAGATGATTAAAGAAACTACATTTTTTTCTAAAATGAATGAAATATAGACTTTTGTCCTATTATTAACAGAGTTTTACAAGAGAAAAGTTTCCATTTCAATGATTGAAAAGCTGATTGCATTTCTCACTTTTAGACAATTACTTCTCCCAATAAATTTTAGCCACTAGCTTCCCGTGGAGTGGACTTTCCTCCTTTTTGTTTGGAATAACCTGGAAAATAACTTGTTTTGTGTTTTGTACATTGACTGCAATTGTTAATTTTATGTGAATCAAAGACAGTCTTTCCAAGACTTTGATTCACTTATATTTGTCTCTACTGGCATGTTTACTCTTTTAATAGTCTGGTTGAATTTTTTAAATATTTAATGGTGTACTAAATTGCTGTATTTGATATTTATTGAATTTTTGATTCGCTTTTTCTTTTTTAATGTATTTAGTACAGGGTCTACCGGTTTGATTACACAGATCAGACTCATAGTGTTCCTCCTGCTTTCAGCTTCCTAAGTGTTGTGGTTACATGTCGGAGCCACCACTCCCAGTCTCACTCACCATCTCAATGCACCCTGAGGGTGAAAGCGGCACCACATATTGGGGATTGAATCCTGGTCGCTGCTCTCTGCCTAAGCAGGTGATTTAGTATGCTGAGCTATCTAGCTGACACTTCTTTTTTAATTATTATTATTAAAGCAATAACTTTAATATTGTCCTAAACAGAAAAGGTTTTCAATAAACTTTCTCCCCATAAAGGTTTGTTTGGTAACATAGTGTAAAGAAGTTTAAACATTTTTCTACATATAGTTGAAGAATACATACCATTTTTGTGTTTATTTTAAAACTCAGAAGCTATAGTAGCTCCTATTGTAAAGGAGAAAATGCTGTATCACTAGGAAATATTATTTTATTGTACATAGATTTTATTCTATGAGAAGACAAAAAACTTTCAGTTGGTTAGAAAATGATATATGCATCTTTTTTCTCCCTCTACATTAAACTGCAAGATAAGACTTAGAAAGTTACTCAGAAGTTTTTGATCTAAAATAATTTCCTTAACTTTAAATATTATTAAAGGCTTAGTACATTTCAAATGTCAGTAATGAGCAAGCCACTTAACACATTCTTGTTTTGTTTTCCTCTTTTTATATCAATTCAAATTATTCCAAACTTGAATCTCTTTCATATTTTTCTATCTAGATGTACTGAATTTTCCTCATTCAAAAACATTACACCCACCTTCCCCTACATATTTGCACACACTGATACCACAGAAATGTTTTCAGTAGAATTCAATTTTAGTTAACTGCTTATTAAATGCCACTAACTGCTGCAGTAGTTTTTTTTTTAAAGTCACCTTTTCAATAACACAATAATATTTTACTCAGAATCTTATATAAAACTTAAATGTAAAGATTGAGGATCTTTGTTTAAAACTGCATACAGGTCCAAAACTCCATATTTTTTATTTCTATGTATAAATCTTTAAAGAATACACAATCAAGAAGGTGCTTTCTAGCTGTCCTTCCTTAGTGAAACAATATTTTGAATGGATTGTCAGAAATATATTTTATCTACTTACTTTTTTGTTTATTTGTTTATTTGTACTTGGTACAGGGTTTCACTACACAGCTCAGCCTCATAGTTATCTTGTTTCAGTCTTGCCAGTGCAGGGATTATAGGTTTGCTCCACCATGCCTAGTATTTGTGGCTATCTAAGCATGTCCAGTGTGGGGCCATTGCAGCATATGGTGCCAAGGGTCCCTGCACTTGCCAGGCAGTCACTTAGACTTCTGAGCTATCTCCCTGATTACTTACAATTTAGCTGATATTACCCTTCCTATGCATTTTTGTTATTGATTTCCCTTTATTGATATTTAAAATAATTACTGGGGCAGTCAGATGGCTCAGTGGACTAAATCACCTGCTTAAGCAAAGCATAGGGACCAGGGTTCAATACCGGGCATGCCATGCAGGCCACATTCCTAGGGCATGCTGAAAGGATGATTGAGATTGGGGGTGGTGGTGCATGCCTGTAATAACAGCACTTGGGAAGCTAAAAAGAGAAGAATCACAACAAGTCTGACCTGTGTAGTGAGATCCTGTACTAAATATATTTAAAAATTAAAGTAATTATAAAATTATATTTTTCTAAATTTAGTTTTCTTGCTCATTAATGTTCCCTAGACCCTACCTACCTGCTGAGGTAACACCATCAAGTTAAGAAACATAGTTGAAAGCAATGAATGTAGCCAATGTTCCTCCTTTTGTCTATTCTTTCTCAGACAAAATAACTTGGGGAAAAACATATAGAATTAACATTAACTGGTAGGAAAGAATAAGAGAACTATTAAAGAGTAAACCATTATCTAAGATTACACAGCTGAGGAGGAATGCTATCTCCATTTTTTTTCCCTTGGGGATTTGAATAGAGATATTTAGATATGTTGTCATGGTGTCATACAGTGGTACCTCAGTTCACATATTTATTTATTCCATTATTCTGGAAAAAATGATCATTCTTGTGTTCATGGTGTAATATTCATCATGCAAAGGAGAGTTCACAAACAAAAACAAAATTTTGCCCGATGCTTTGAGAGTCAAGTTTTTTTCCACTTATGAACCAGGGTACAATTGTATTCATAAATGGTTTTCCTTTAGCAAGCATAATATAGTCTCATTCCAGACACAATATTCTTTGCCAGATATAAGGAAGAATTTTAAGAAAGGAGAGATGCATATAAACTATGTAAATTATATTGTTATCTCCCATTCTTATTTTCTGTCTTCCTCACAACCTAGGTTCACAAAGGTGTCTAATAAAAGTGGTCATTTATTTTCATATATCTTAATATGTAATATCTTAATATATGTTAAAGCAATTATAAAATCTATGTGCTTGAATATGTTGTTCTTCTAGTTTTGTTAGATCTCCAATAAAATGGATTCCTTGACCAGCTGAAATATAAGAGTAGATCCAACACAAAATATTTTATTTTATTAATCTCTCAGAATTTGAGAAATGGGTCCTATTTCTCAACCATGAAAGTCCATATTCATAATGATTATTTGTTTTGGTCAGAAATCATCAGTATCCCCTTGGAGCCATCATGAATAACCTAAAGTACTAGCTGTGCACAACATTCTATTTTTTTAATCACCAGCTCATAATTGTCTTTAATCTCTGATATTCTATTGAAATGAGAAATATTTGCTTGCTGCATATCAAACTTCTGAAGGGACAAATGGGAAAGGTCCAACATCACTGTTCTTTCCCAAAAGACAGAAATACATACAAGTAAGAAAAAAAAATGATTGACAAACCCATTTGCAAGACATTCTACAAAATAACATTTATTGTGATAAACTGACTGTTGTCATCTAAAACTTGTAATTTATACTCTGATCTCCCTATAGTGTGTGTCTTTGAAATTATGGGGTCTTTTGTAAGAGAAGTAGCAGTTTGTTCCCTATAATGGTGTTACTATCCTTACAAACAGTGAAGGAGATCACAGTTGTCTGGCTCAGTGCTACTTGAGGACACTGTAAGGAGGAAGGAAGCATCTTTGAACCACAATGACAGCCCATACCAGAAACCAAATCAACTGATATCTTTTTTATTATTAATTTTATTGAGAAAAAATTACAATGTGACAGCTTCAAAACAGGCTGGTGGTAGAGCTACAACAATTAACACATTACATATTGTGTCTTTGTAGTAGTCATTCATAGCAAAAGATACAGACGTGATATCCTGTCCAAACACTGTTACTACAGATCTTTCTTCTTATTGAATTAAGAGAAAGGAGCTATATATCTATCTTAACTACTTTGTATATACAGATACAAAATTGTCCTTCATTTATATCACCTTTTTTTGTTCAGTTTTAACAGAAATGGGTATTCCATTGCTTTCCAAATATTGTAGGTGAATGAATTCAGCAAAAATATTCCAATGTAGTCCAGTACTCCAAAATACTAGTGGGTTATCCACAGGACTGGCAATGCCCAAATCTGATGACTTCAGCCTTCCACAGCTCAGCTTCATTAACATGGCTTCCTTTTTCATATTCGTTTCTACACTTTTCTGATGGATTTTTAAGACCAAGATAAAGTAAGACATATATAACAAAAAATGTAATTTTTTTGTTGACAAGTTAGTCAACACCCTCAGGACTTATCCCAAAACTCTGTACGGCACTTTACATATCCTTTGTCAGTGTCATCAATGTGTATGAGTCACAGCCATTGCTTGACCAAGTTGCTCTCTGTGAAAGCCTGAAGTAATGTTTTCTATCCATATGACTGTCTTTAGGCAAACACTAAATCATCAGTCATATTCCTCTTTGGTCCCATAATCTTCTTGATCAGCACATTTGGGGCACAGCTGAGTTACATGATGTTACAGTACAAATTATCCAATGTCTGGAGTCCTCAATGACCTTGAAATGCTAGGGCCAAAATGTTGACTGTCCTAGCAGCCCTTCTTTTTCTCCAATTTTTGGTTTACAAACTTAGGTTGTAAACTCTCCAGAAAAGAAGTTTATTATTGCCCTGCAACATATGTAGGTGGGTTTAAGCTCACTATCTGTCTGAATATCAAACATCTTAGGCACAAGATGGAACATCTTAAAAAAACAAAAAAAATTTGCTTAGGATACAGTAATAATTGGCACAGTCATAATTGGTATGTCATGACAAGTAGTATGTATTTAGAATACCACAATGGCAGGCATTCCAAGCATGATCCCACTGTTACACATTGCTATCTTTGGTGTAGTCATTCAGTTCACATGTAATAGCATATATAGTTAGTCAGGGTGAGAATCCTACCAAGTAACCACTAGTTTCTACAACCTGCTGATAGTTCTCAGGATCATTGCCTTACCCATCTTGTATATATAAAGGTATGACTTTGCACCTGTTATGTTTCCTAGCTTTTCTCCTTACCCTTTTTTCCCTTGTCTAATTCTCAAGTTCTCACTTTCTTTTTAATTTTGTTATGCCTCTCTATTGGTATTTCTTCTTTTGAGTTCTTATATTAGGGAGACTATAAGATATTTACACATGAAGGTCTGGTTTATTTCACTTATGAGTATATCTTCAAGGGGCATCTACTTAAATATGAAGGCTTTGAGTTTATCATTCTTTATAATTGAGTAAGTCTCCATTTTATAAAAATTCCACATCTTTTTCATCCATTCTTCAGGTGATGGGCATCTTGGTTGTCTCCAAGATTTGGCTATCACAAATTGTGCTGCAATAAACATCCATACACATATATCAGTATGATATGACGTTGTTAGTACCTCCAGGAAAATTCTCAGTAGAAGGATGGCTGGTTTTAATGGGAGTTCCAGTCCTAGTTTTCTAAGGAGTCTCCACACTGATTTCCATAATGGTTGCACCAGTCCATATTCCCATCAAAAGTGGAGAAGGGTTCCTTTTTCCCAACAGCCTTTCCAACATTTGTTGTTAGTTGATTCTTTTATGATACCCATTCTCTCTGGGGTGAGATGGTATCTTAGTGTTAATTTATTTTGCATTTCAAGGATGACATTTCATGTGGAGAATTTTTTTAATATTTATTCGCTTCTTTGATTTCATCCTCTAAGAAGTGTGTGTTTATCTCGGATGCCCATTTCTGGATTGGGTCTTTAAACTTTGGGTTGCTGATGATTTTTTTAGCTCTTTATATATTCTAGAGAGCAGACCTTCCTCTGAGTGCTTATTTGTCAAGATATTTTCCAAATTTGTGGGTTGTATTTTGACTTCGCAATTTCTTTTGACACACAAAAACTTCTCAATAGGAGGAGGACCTAGTTATTAATTCTTTCAAGTGTTACCTGTGTGATTTGATTTTTGTTCATGAACTCTTTGCCTACCCCTGTGTCTTCAAGAGTTCCTCCTTCATTCTCTTCCAGGAGATTTAGTGTTTGTGTTTTAATGTTTAGATGTTTAATCCACTTTGACTTTAGCTTAGTGCATGATGATAGACCTGGGTCAAGTTTTAGTTTTCATCAAGTAGAGAGCTAGTTTTTCCAGAACCATTTGTTAAAGAAGCCATATTTCTTCCAGTAATCATATTTGGACCCTTTGTCAAAGATCAGTTGGCGGGCTGGAGAGATGGCTCAGTGGTCTAAGGCACCTACTTGGAACAAGCTTGGCAAGGCATCAGGGACCGCGGTTCAATCCCCCAGCACCACATGCCAGCCAGCCCCGCCCCCTGGTGGGCTGAGCTGGCCACACACACACACAACACTCTCTCTCTCTCTCTCTCTCTCTCTCTCTCAAATAAATAAAAATAAAAAAATTAAAAAAAAAAAGATCAGTTGGCTGAGTGTGTTTGTAAAGGACTTTGCATCTTCTTATCTATTCCATTGATCCTCAAGTCTATTTCATTGTCAGTATCATGCTGATTTTATCACAGTAGATTTTTAGTATCATTTCAAGTCAGGAATTGTAATACTTCCTGCCTTGTCTTCATTGCCCAGGATTGCCTTTGTTATAGTTGGTCTTTCCTAGTTCCAAATAAATTTTAGGAACAATTTCTCTAGATCTTGGAGGTATTTTGAAGGTAGTTTGATGGGATTGCATTAAATCAGTACAGCAATTTTGGGAGTATGGTCATCTTCACAATGTTAGTTCTTCCTATCTAGGAGCAGAAAATATCTTTCCATTTTCTGAAATCCTCTACAATGGCTTTTTTTCAGAGTATTATAATTTTCCCTGAAAGGACCTTTGACTTCTTTAGATAATGAATTCCAAAGTATTTCATTTTTCTGTGGTGCTATTGTAAAAGGAATTGTTTCTCCAATATCCCTCTCATTGTGTTTGTTATCTGTGTAGAGGAATGCGATTGACTTTTCCGTATTTACTTTGTATCCTGCTATGCTACTGAATTTGTGTGTAAATTCTAGCAGCTTCTTGGTGAAGTTTTTTGTGTCTTCCAAGTAAAGTATGTCATCTGCGTATAATGATAACTTAATTTCTACTTTACCTATTCTTATTCCTTCTGTTTCTCTATTTTGTCTAGTGGCTCTAGCTAATGATTTGAGAACTATGTTGAATAGGAGTGTTGATAGAGGACATTCTTCTCTTGTACTAGATCTGAGAGTAAAAGATTTCAGTTTGTCCCCATTTAGAATTATATTAGCCTTTGAGTTTTCATAGATGGCTTTTATCAGATTGAAGTAAAAGCTATCTATTCCAATTTTCTGTAGGACTTTGAACATGAATGAGTGTTGGACTTTGTCAAAACCCTTTTTGCATCATTTGAGATGATCACGTGGTTTCTGTATATGGCTCTATTGGTATAGTGTATTACATTTATAGATTGCGTATATTGAACCATCGTTGCATCTCTGGGATGAAACCTACCTGGTCATGTTGTATAATCTTCTTGATGGTTTGCTGTATTCTATTTGCTAGATTTTTATTGAGGAGTTTTACATTTATATTCATGAAGCAGATTGGCCTGTAGATCTCTTTTTAATTTGTGTCTTTCCTGGTTTTGGTACCTGTATAATACTTCCCTCCAGGAATAATTTTAGGAGGATTGCTTCCTTTTCTATTGCACTGAAGATCTTGAGGAGTATAGGGATTGTATTAATCCTAAATTTCTTGCCGAATTCAGCTTTTAGTCCATGAGTACCTGGACTTTCCTTTTTGGTAGGTTTTCTTAAATTATATTTTTTTTCTTTCATTGGCTCTTATTGGGTTATTGAGAGCTGTTGTATGAACTTCATTCAGTTTTGGTAATTTGTACCTTTCTAGGAATCTGTCCATTTCTTCTGTGTCTTGTGTTTTGTGAGAGTATAAGTTCTCAAAGTAGAAGATTATTGATTATCTTCTGAATTAGTGCATTGTCTGTGTTAGTTACACCTTTTCATTCTTTATTGCTTGCATTTAATATTTTCTTTCCTCTTTTTGATGAGGTTAACCAGGGGCTTATCACTTTTATTTAATCTTTCAAAGAACCATCTTTTTGTTTCCTCAGTTCTTTGAATTTTTTTCTTCATCTCAATTGAATTAATATCTGCTTTAATTATTATGATTTCTTCCATTTTTTGGACTCTGTGTTTGGTTTGCTTTCTACTTTTCTAGATGCTGGAGGTGCAACATTTGTGCGTTTCTTTGTTCCCATTCTGTTTTCCTAAAATGTGATGTCACAGCTACAAATTTCCCTCTGAGGACTACTTTCATCACATCCCATAAATTCTGAAAAGCTGTGTTTGAATTTTCATTGAATTGTAGGAACTGTTCGACATCTTGTTTAATTTCATCTGTGCCCTATTAGTTGCTGAGTGTTGTTTAATTACCATGTACTTATCGGGTTTTTCTCTTTTCTTGCCTCGTGTATTTCCAGTTACATTGCTCAGTGATCAGATAATATGCATGTGATAATTTCTGTTTTCTTGCATATACTTAAGCATGACCTATGTGGTCTATTTTATTT